>NW_006159713.1:561872-563370 GCF_000334495.1 Tupaia belangeri chinensis | reverse complement strand
CAGCAGGAACTTCTGAGTGGTCTGGTTCTGGTACCCAAACATCAATGTCACTTTAAACAAACAAACAAAATACATGATATGGGATTATGAATTATAAAAATAAGTCAAAAAGGAGAAAAAGATACTATCAAACTTTAAAGCATTTTTAAAAAGATTTTTCCAATAGGACATGTGCACTAACCAGAGACACAGTGAGAAGGAAAGTGAGAAATCATTCCCTAGGGAGGATGGCCATGCTTAAGTCCCTTTTCTTCCATCTCCTCCTGGCATGCATGCACATGTGTCTGGTGTGATTTTCAGGCTAGGACTCGAACCATGGTCAGCCATGTGGGAGTCTAGCACCTTAATCACTACACCACCTGCTGGCCCCAAAGCATTTTTTTTTGTTTGTTTGTTTGTTTTTTTTAAGAGAGATTTTTGCTATTGGGTGCTCGTGCCCTCCAGAGAGCGACCGAAAACAAGAAATCACCCTCTCAGAGGGACAGCCATGCTGCAATCTTTTTCCTCCATTCTCCTCTTGGGATTTTGGACATGCATGTACACGTGTATGCAAGAATTTTAAGCCACCAAGTCTGGGATTCAAACTACATGGGAGTCCAGCAACATAATCATTATGCCATCTGCTGGTCCTGCATTGTGGTTTTTAAGAAAAAGAGATTAGAATTTCATTTAATTTATTTAATTTTTTTCACAATTACTGCCAATTAAAATGATAAAACTGTGTAACAACAGATATCATTAAATAAACTGGTATTGGTAAGCCCAACAAAAGAGTAAGTTTCAACAAGGTTTGCTAGGTAATTATGTTAAATCTTTTGCTTTCCACCGATTTCCTTTAAAAATAGTTCTTTTTCTTTTGGAACGGCCCGGCCCGCCTGGGGCTCACGCCCCCTGCAGGCAGCCGGGGCTTACGCCCCTGCCCAGCATCCCTGGCCTCTCTGGTGCTGGATGGCCCGGAGGCCATAAACAAGGTTGAAGAGCTTGCAACTTGAGAAGATGATGGTTACCAGCCCTGCTTTACCTCAGGGGAAAACAAGAACTACTCTGCCATTCTTAAGGAAGCCAGATACCCAAGGACAATTCACACTGCAGATGCCCACAACACCATTCCTGGTAACTACAAGATGACTGCTGTGCCTCATCAGCTGATAATCATCCCTGTGTACCAGAACTGCTTTCCTGAAACTGCATTCCCTGGAGACTCACCTACAATTGTGGATCTGCAGGAGACCCTCCCTTAATCCAACCCTGAATAGAATCTATGCTCCCTATTGTCAAAAACTTTAAGAGCTGATAATTGGAACTCGTGGCCTCTCTCCCTTTACTTGTATGTATCACTTTTTCAATAACTCTTCTGGAAGACAACTGTATATAGCAGAGATATTGTAAGGAGAGAGTGGGAAAGGGCAGAGGGACAAACATAGGGGAAAAAAAGAGGAAGAGAAAAAAAACATATATATACATAAGCATGAAAGTAGAAATGGAATATTATTGATGA
>NW_006159713.1:489933-561103 GCF_000334495.1 Tupaia belangeri chinensis | reverse complement strand
AATATAAAGAAGATTATGATGATAATATAAATTAAAAAAATGCAAAAAAAATAGTTCTTTTGGAAAGTAGACACTAATGTCAGAAACAACTTGGCAAAAACTACTTGGTTCAAATATTTATTTTGTGTATAGGAGACTGAAATCTTAAAGGTATAAGTGAATTGCTTTAGGATGCAGAACAAGTCATAAAGCATCTTTTAGACTTCTTTTGCTAAGAAAATCACATGAAAAATGCCAACTTCTTTATTCATAACTTGAATGAACATTTTAACTTTACTAACTAATGAACTTTAAGACATTCAAAGTACTCTTTTTATGTGGTATATAAATAACAGCATGCCATACAAAATAAACACAATAGGGGCCAGCAGGTGGCATGGTGGTTAAGGGCACTGGATTCCCACATGGCCAAATGCGGTTTGAGTCCTGGACTTGGCAGCTTGCTTTCTCTCTCTCTCTCTCTCTCTCTGTTACTTTCTAGTCAAGTTAAAATATATAAATAAAGTTAAATAAAATAATTATTTTTTTGGGACCAGCAGTTAGCATAATGGCGATGTTGCTGAACTCCCATGTAGTCAACCGCGGTTCGAGTCCCAGACCTGGTGGCTTAAACTCACACCAGGCGCGTGTGCGTGCGTGCCCAAGATCCTGAAAGGAGAATGGAGGAGAAGGGATTGTGGCGTGGCCATCCCCCCAGGTGGTGATTTCTCACTTTCTATCTCTCTATCTCTCTCTGTCTTTCCGGCGAGAGCACGCGCCCTATAGCAAAAACCTCTCAAAAAAAAAATTATTTTTTTAAAAAATAAACACAATAGGGACCAGCAGTTAGCGTAATGGCTATGTCACTGGACTCACATGTAGTTGACCATGGTTCACATGCCGACCCGGTGGCTTAAAACTCACGCCAGGTGCTTGTGCGTGTGTGCCCAAGATCCCGAGAGGACAACGGAGGAGAAGGGATTGCAGTGTGGCCATGACCCCTTGGGAGGTGATTTCTCACTTTCTGTCTCTCTGTTTCTGTCTGGTGAGCGCAGTGCCCTATAGCAAAAACCTCTTAAAAAAATTAAAAAATAAACACAATAGAGTGCTAAAACTACAATAATTAATCCAAAATTCTCTGGTAACTTGGCTCCCTCTATGAGTACAAAATAACTATAACACCGATAATTTTACAAACATAATAATATTATAATAATAATAAACAATAATTTTCTTTGCTCATCATTTCAAATTATTATTATTTTCTCAAAAAACCTTTTTCAACTAACACATAACATCTCTAAAAAGAAAATGATGTCTTGTATAGGACTGAAATGTCCACTTTTTTTTTTTTAAGACAATTTTGCTATTGAGCACACGTGCTCACTACAGACAGAAAGTGAGAAATCACTACCTGGTGGGATGGTCACATGACAATCCCTTCTCTTCCATTCTCTTCTTGAAATTCTGGGCACATGTGCACAAGTACCTATCTCAAGTCACTAAACTGGAACCATGTGAAAATTTCCTTATTTTCAAAGAATTAAGAGCTATAATAAAATATATTACAAATTAGGACCAGCAGATGGCATAATGGTTATGTCGCTGGATTCCGGCATGGTGGACTGCATTTTGAGTCCCAAACCCAAAAGCTTGAAATTTACATTGGGTGCATGTGCGTGCATGCCCAAAATCCTGAGAGGAGGATAAAGGAGAAGAGATTGTGGTATGGCCATTCCCCATTGGGGGTGATTTCTCGCTTTCTGTCTCTGTCTTTCCGGTAGGCGTATGAACCCTATAGGAAAAAATCTATTAAAAAACAAACAAACAAATAAAACCCCCAAAATTCACAAGGTTGAATTAAAAGACAATGGTAGTGGAGACCAGCAGATGGTTACACTACTGGATACCCTTGTAGTCAACCATAGTTCGAGTCCCAGACCCAGTGGCTTAAAACTCACACTGGGTGCATGTATGTGTTGTATATATGTGCCCTAAATCCCAAGAGGAGAATGGAGAAGAGACTTCAGCCTGGCTGTCCCCCATGGGGGATGATTTCTTGCCTTCGGTCTCTCTGGCTCTTTCTGTGTCTCCAGTTAGTTAGCACATGTGCCCTATAGCAAAAATCTCTTAAAAAAAAAAAAGACAATGGCAGTGAAAACGAAAGATCTGTAAGTTTAATTAGTTAACAAAAAATGGTTAATAATTTACTTTTTGCTTTTCAGAATTGTTTTGTCAGAAAATAAAAGGTAAGAGACCAGCAGTTAGCATAATGGCTATGTCGCTGGACTCCCATGTAGTCGACCGCGGTTCATGTCTCGGACCCGGTGGCTTAAACTCACACCGGGCACGTGTGCGTGCATGCCCAAGATTCCGAAAGGAGAATGGAAGAGAAGGGATTGCAGCATGGCCATCCCCCCCTGGGGGGGTGATTTCTCGCTTTCTGTCTCTGTCTCTCTGTCTGTCTGGCGAGTGCACATGCCCTATAGCAAAAACCTCTCTCTCTCAAAAAAGAAAAGGTAAAAAAAATTGTGGTTTTTTTTTTTTTTTTTTGCCAGAGGGTGTATGTACTAACGAGAGAGAGAGAGAGAGAGGAAGACAATGCCCCTCAATGGGGCTGACCTTTTTTCTATATTCCTCCATCCTGTCAGGATTTTGGGCATACATATACATGTGCCTAGCTTATTTCTCAAGTCTCTGAGCCTGAGATTTGAATTGCAGTTGGCTATGTGGGGTCTGGATCCTTATGCACAGTACTTAACCACTGCAGTATGGGGCCAGCCCGAAAAAAGTTTTTAATCAAAGGAATATATTAACATATTAATATATTAAGATAATATATTAACACTTTCAACAAACACCTTATTATATCTAATTTTTCTTTAAAATAAAAGGGCTACAATTGAAATATTTTATAGCTTAGTGCAGAAAAAGGAAAAAAAAAATGTTTATTTTCTTGTGATATAGAAAAAGTTGAAAAAGAGTTTAAGAGAAATATGGTTAAATAAATTTATTTTGGGGGGCCAGCAAGCGGCGTGGTGGTTAAGACACTGGACTACCACATGGCTGACCATGGTTTGAACCTGGTGGCTTGAAATTCACACCAAGCATGTATGCGTGTGTGCCCAAAATCCCAGAAGAAGAATGGAGGAAAAGGGACTGTAGTGTGACCATCCCCTCTGCGGAGTGATTTCTCTTTTCTTCTTATGGTCTTTGTGTCTCTGACAAGCACATGTGCCCTATGGCAAAAACCTTAACAAAAAAAAGGAGATATTCATTTTTTATTTGAGTTCATAACTAGGACTAAACAAAAACAAAGCATTAGAAATGAAAGAGAAAGAGAAAAAAACACTAGACAGGATTGGGAAGGCATTGGGCAGTCAGGTAGGAGGGTGTCAAATAGTTTCAGTTCTCCTTGCCAGCCATCAGATGGCACTCTAAGATTAAAACATTGTGATTATCACCTAATGTAGAGGATTTTCCTGCATATAGAGAGGAACAATAAACATATAACTTATTAAGTACCACATGCATGTCAAATATTTGTTAACTGCTAAAGAAAGGGTATGACAAAGTAAATATGCACCTGTTGTTTATTTCTGCTTCTAAAGATAGTTCATGTGCCACCTCCTGCATAAAATCTTTAACTGTCCCAGGATAGATAGTTCATTCAAGATCTATTTAAACAGCACTCCCTACGCTCCAATAATGGAAATACTATATCAAGATAGACATGTCTCTGCCCTTGTAAAGAGATACCTGAAATGATGCATGATATAGGGAACCTGAGAAGTCAACTGAGCAAGAATAGAGGATAATGAAGGAAAACAGGAAAGAAAATGTTTCAGAAAGAATGCAAAGGCCTAGAGCAACAGTAATTAATGATGGCACACACTTGCTAACTGTGGATACTATGTTCAAAAGAGGGAAGTGAAGGGAACCAGCAGTTAGCGTAATGGCTATGTCGCTGGACTCCCACGTAGTTGACCCGCGGTTTGCGTCCCGGACCCGGGGGCTTAAAACTCATGCCGGGCGTGTGTGCGTGCGTGCCCAAGATCCCAAGAGGAGAATGGAGGAGAAGGGATTGCAACATGACCATCCCCCGTGGGGGGGGTGATTTCTCGCTTTCTGTCTCTATGTCTCTGTCTGTCTGGCAAGCGCACGGGCCCTATAGCTAAAATCTCTCCAAAAAAAAAAAAAGAGAGA
Source organism: Tupaia belangeri chinensis (assembly GCF_000334495.1). Lineage (NCBI taxonomy): Eukaryota > Metazoa > Chordata > Mammalia > Scandentia > Tupaiidae > Tupaia > Tupaia belangeri. Next base: position 556,918 of record NW_006159713.1, on the reverse strand, counting down.
AGTGAACTGGAGATAGAGAACTGTAACACCATGGAGATAAAAATTGAAACCACAAAGACTAAGAACACCCAAAGAGTTAGCAATAAAAAGAGGGTGTGTGGGGACCAGCAGGTCTAATGGTTATGTTGCTAGACTCCCACGTGTCAACAGTGGTTGAAGTCCTGGACTGGCAGCTTTGAACTCACCCCTGGTGCATGTGCATGAGTGCCCAAAATTCCAAGAGGAAAATGGAGGAGAAGGGACTGCAGCATGGTCATTCTCCTTGGGGGGTGATTTCTTGCTTTTTGTCTCTCTGTCTCTGTCTCTCCAGAGAGTACACATGCCCTATTGCAAAAAATCTCTTTTAAAAGAAAAGAGGGTGTAAATGGAGACAGTTTACATTTGGGAGAGAAGTAGCCTGAAAAGTTGTAAAGACAAAGCTAAAAAAAAAAACAAAACAAAAAACATAGGAAAACATTACTGATATAACACTAATGAATTGCTCATGAGAAGCCGATTACACATATGACTGCAGTTTGAATCCCTGGCTCAGTCAGCCTGCGACATACCAGGTATGTGCATGAGTGCCTAGGATCTGACAGATTGGAGGACTTGATGAAGGGGATTATGACATGATCAGACCTTGTAGAGGATGCTCCTCTCTTTCTCACACACATATGCATTGTATCATAAATAAAGAAAACATTTTTTAAAAAGAAGGAAGTGGTCAAGAAAGGTAAAAATAATTAATCTTATAACCACCAAATGTTGCAACAAGGATGTTGGTGAACATCTTGAAGTGCACGGTAGAGTGAGGAGAAAGAAGCTGCACTGCGGTGGAGTAAATAGTGAAAAGGAAAAAGGAAACAATAAATACAGATACTTCTTAAAAGAATTTGACTGTGAAATTAAAGAAAGTAATAATGTGGTAGTTTGAGGAGATACCGGGCCCAAAACAGATGAGTATCTGAATGTATTTATACAAGCACATGCCTGGGCATACATGTAATGTTAAGATGAAAGAGACATGGACACGATGAAATCTAAATGAGAAGACAGAGATGAGAAGATTAATGAAAATGAAGGAATAATACAGGGAGAGCTGTCTCTGGAAAACCATAAGCAGATCAGATCCAGTCAGGCCAAGGGAAAGGAGTTAATTAGTCAGCAAATATTTACTTAGTGAATACTGCTTAGTATGTTCTAGATTCTGGGGTCTGGAAATACAATAATCAATAAGACAGATAACACAGTTATCTTTCAGGGGCTTAAATTGTAATGGAAGAAGAAAGAAAATACAAAAACAAATACACACATTTTACGCTTTTAAATTCTTTTCCTTTATGGGAGTGGGGCATGGTAGGGGAAGAGAGACATAGAGACAGGAATTTTTTTTTTTTGGGCGGAGAGGTTTTCGCTATAGGGCGTGTGTGCTCGCCAGACAGACAGAGAGAGACATAGAGACAGAAAGCAAGAAATCACCCCCCGGGGGGATGGTCACGCCACAATCCCTTCTCCTCCATTCTCCTCTCGGGATCTTAGGCACGCACGCACACGCACCCAGTGTGAGTTTTAAGCCACCGGGTCCGGGACACGAACCGTGGTCGACTACGTGGGAGTCCAGCGACATAGCCATTACGCTAACTGCTGGTTCCCTAGACAGGAATTTTTGATAGAGTTTGGCTGTGCTCTAATTCTCATGCACTTACTTCCTAATTAGCTCAGTTACAGGTGCGTGCCCAAGGTTTAAAGGTTACTCTAGGAACTGAACTAGGAGCTCCCATGTGGCTTCTTAGATTCTCAAACAATAGTGCTACCTGTATACTTCTGAAGCTTGAACCATAGTTTAAAAATATTAATAGGTATCATAAATGAGAAAAATACGGTTGAGTAGTACAAAGTGACTGAGGGGCTACCTTAGGTAGGGTAGGTAGGGAAGACCTAGAGGAGAAAATATTTGAGACCAGAATAATTTGAACAGGCAGTTCTATGGAAAACTTGGGAAAGGAGTTTATTTGGATGAGAAGGAACAGAATAGAATGAGCTTGACATGTTGGAAGAACAGAAAGACCACTGAGCTGGAGCATTATGGGTGAGACCTACAGTGAAGAAAGGGGTCAAGGGACCAGCAGTTGGCGTAATGGCTATGTTGCTGGACTCCCACGTTGTCGACCACGGTTCGTGTCCTGGACCCGGTGGCTTCAAGCTCACGCAGGGTGTGTGTGCGTGCGTACCCAAGATCCCGAGAGAATGGAGGAGAAGGGATAGCAGCGTGGCCATCCCCCCTGGAGGGTGATTTCTCACTTTCTGTCTTTCTGTCTGTCTGTCTGGTGAGCGCACGCGCCCTATAGCAAAAACCTCTCAAAAAAAAAAAGAAGAGAGAGGTCAAAGGGTCATACAGGGCCCTGTAGATCATAGGAGTTTAAATTTTACTCTTATTTTTTTCTTTCTTTTAAAATTTTCCTATAGGGTATGTGTGTTCACTGGAGATAGACAAAAACAGAGAGAGAAAGTAAGAAATCACTGAAATCACTCCCCAGAGAAGATTGGCCACACTGCAATCCCTTCTCTCCTTCTGTCTCCTTTCAGTATTCTGGGTGCAAATGCACAAATGCCCAACGTTATTTTCAAGGCACTGGGTCCTGGACTAAAACCATGCGGTCAACTATGTGGAATCTGGCCACTTTAACCTCCATGCCATCTGTGTGGCACCTAGATTTTATTCTAAGAGAAATGAGAAACATCTGGAGGGCTTTAAGAAGGAGTACCATGGCCCAATTTTTCTCATAGAAATGTTGCTTTGGGTTTAGCCGATGTTAAGTGCACTGGATGCTGCTGCATGGCAGGCTGAGGCCACATGGGAGGCTGGCCCACCCTAAAAAGCAGGACATGGTGGCATGTGCTTGTAGTTCCAGCTATTCAGGAGGCTGAGGCAGGGGATTACAACACAGCAAGACTGTGTAAAACTCCATACATATACTCTACCAAAAGAGAAAGATCACTTTGGCTGTGCAAAGTGCATGCTATGAAGAAAAAAGCATGTAGGTAAAGAAATTCAGTAAAGGAGACCACTGCAAACTCTGAGTAGAACTCCATATACATATTCCACAAAAAAGAAATATAACTTTGGCTGTGCAAAGTGCAGGCTGTGCAGAGAAAAACATGTAAGCAAAGAAACTCAGGAGGCCACACGTGATAACGATGGCATGGCTAGGGATTTACCAGAGGAGATAGTGAAAAGTGCTCAGAACTGTCACATGTTTTGTTGGACTAAACGGTCTTCCTGAAGGGTAAGGTAAAATGGGAATCTAGAATGATACCAAAGCAACTGGGTAGTACATTTCCTAGGATGGAAAAGGTTCATATGGAAAAGGGGAGGTAAAGGATTGGAGAAGGTATATTTGAGAGAGCCAAGGGAAATTTAAGAAGTCAATTAGACTTTTAATTGGAAAACTGGGAGGTAGTTGATTTAGAGCTTAAAACTCAGGGAAAAGCCCTAAGATAACTATGTTAATTTGAGGATCACTTGTTTTAAGAAACCTATTTTGTTTGATGAAATTGTGTAAATTCACCTGATGGGAAAGTACAGACAGGTAAAGAGCTGAGGATAGAGCTCTTGCTCTGTTAGAGGAGAAAGAGCCAATGAAAGAATGAAAAGTAAAAAGTAGTGACAAAAAGGACAACCAGATGGCTATTGTAGCATGGATGCCTATAAAGGAAGAGCAGAAAGGTAGAATTCTAGAGAATTGATCACACTGTATGTAGATCATTAGCAGCTGTGTTAAGAACCGTTTCAGTGGCATAATGGAGATGAAAGATTAAGGACCAGTGGGTAGCATGGGGGTTAAGGTGGTTGGATTCACATGGTTAACTGCAATTTGAGTCCTTGACCTGGCAGCTTACACACACACACACACACACACACACACACACACACTGTGTGCATGTGCTTACATGCCCTAAGTCCTGAGAGGACAAAAGAGAAAGGACTGTATTGTGGCCATTCCCCTGGGTGGAAGGATGCTTTCTTACTTTCCCTTTCTCTCTCTCTCTCAAGCAAGCGCATGCACCTATAGCAAACAACAACAAAACCCAAAATGGATTCACTGAAGTGACTTGAAGAGAAATTGCAAGGTAAAGAGCAAAGACAGTAAATATAGATAACTCTATAAAGAAGTTTGTTGTGGGGCAAGCTCCATGGCCTGGTGGTTAGGGCAGCCAGATTCAACGTGGTCAACTGTGTGGTTCAAGTCTTGGACCCAGCAACATGAGAAGTGCACTGGTCCATTTGCACCTGTACCCAAAATCCCAAAAGGAAGAAGGGCTAAAGGAGAAGGAATCACAGAGTGACCATTCCCCATGGAGGTGATTTCTCCTCTCTCCCTCTGTCTCTTGCAAATGTACCTGCCTTCTAGCAAAAAAAAAAAAAAAAAAAGTTATTGCAATAGGGACCAGGGAAACAGACTAGTAGAATGTATATTAAGGGAGTTCCTTCTCCTTTTTTTGTAGTGAATGATATGAAGCCATGTATATATGGCAAGAGAATGACCCACTAAAGAGAGAGAGAGGAAAAAAAAGATGATTCAGGAAAGAAAGATTACCACAGAGTAAAGTCTTTGAAAGGTTAAGAAGAGGTGGGGTAGTTAAGGTGGCTGGATATCACATGGCCAACTGAATGGCTGAGTCTCAGACCTGGCAGCTTGAAAAACATGCTGCGTGCCTGTGCGTACATGCCCAAAGTCTCAAAAGCGGGGAGAAATGGAGAATAAGGGGTTGCAGTGTGACCATTCCCCATTGGTGGTATTCTCTCTTACTTTCTCTCTGTCTCTCCTAAGAGAGCACATATCCTTTGGCAAATTTAAAAAAATAAATAAAATAAAAAAGATAAGAAGGGAAGAGCCCCAAGGCACAAGGTTTGTCTTGGGAAGAGGAACATTTCTACTGCATCCTGAAAGAAGGAATAGGTGGGCATACTGGCAGGTAGAACTGAATATAGTTCTGGTCTGATTCTATCTATTTTCTCCATGAGATATATAGCAGGGTCATTATTGGAGGGTGGTAGGGTATTGTGGAAAGATGGTATTAAGAGAGAGGTATGAAGTGGTCCTCTTAAAAAGCAGAAATCTGAACATACCAGTAAGAGTGATTAAATAGTCTTCACTGAATCTCATTTGAAATCTATGCTCAAAAATTTGAAGTGAATCTTTCAGCATGGCTTGCTTTTCTCCAGCAATGTTCAGCTGCTTAAGTGTAGAAAATAAATAAATGGATATGAGAGTTTCACTTAAGCTGGCATTGTGGAGGGGTTGAACAGAGGGAAAAGGAAGCAAAGAGAGTTAGGGATTTTAGTTAACATGTAGGGTTCTGGATGACAGAATCTAGGCTGAATAATTAGGAAAAGGGAGCATAAAAGTAGTGATGGTTAGGAAGTAAGTGCTAAGCTGTGAGGACATCATAATGAAGTGACAGAATTTTAATGTAAAGTTAAGTGAGTTGGAAGGAGGTGATGATCAAAATTCACATGAAGAAATAGTGCTGATACTGGTAAGATCAAGTGCATGACTGTGTGAATGTGGTTGTATGAAGAGATGACTGTAGATAAAGGTTAAGGAACTTAACTGTTGGATGAATCACATGTAAATACAGAAGTCAGTTACTACTACACAACCTTTTTTCCATTATAATAAGAAAGAAGAAGAAAACAAGCATAGAAGAGTCAAGTACCTTATTTGGTATCAGGAAGCAGAGAACGTCTGTTTGTTGGCATGCTTACAGAAATTTTCTCTACAAAGCAGAGAGAATTAAGTTGCTGAGAATGAAGGGTTAACTAGTGAGTTTAAGGTAAAGAGAGTGAGAAGTCTGAAACAGACACTGTAGAGAATGAGGAAAAAAACTGGGAAAGATTACTTGTAGTATTAAGAGAAAACATTATACTAGAAATAGCAAATTTCTTACGGCTCCTTCTGGTATCCCATACATACATCAAAGGAGATTGCAATATAGCTATCTGCAATATCTGTTTCCTCCTTACTGGGACCACAAACTTCTTAAGGATGAGGATTGTTTTATCTTTGTACCCAAGTGTTTTACAGTGTCTAGTCCCTATTGGGTACTCAAAAAATTGTTTCTAAGGGAAAATGAATAAATTTTTATTTACTTTTTAAAGTTAGCTAAAGGGCATGTGTGCTCTCCTGAGAGTCAGACAGTAAGAAACACAGAGAGAGAAAAAGTGAGAAAGCACCTTCATGGGGGATAGTCACACAACGATTCCTTCTCCTCCATTTCTCTATTATTTTGGGCACATGTGCTTGGAGTGTTTTCCAAGGCCCTAGGTCAAGGATTTGGGTCAAGGATTTGAACTGTGCAGTCAGCCATCTGGAACACAACTACCTTAACCAGCACACTATGGGTTAGCCAAAATGAATCACTTATTAAATTTGAGCCTGCTTAATGGAATCTAGGTTAGATATACCATTCTTATTGGCCGGTCCCGTAGTGCAATGATTAAGCACTCTGCAGAGGAAGCTAGATCCCACATAGCTGACCAGGGTTCAAGTCCAAGCCCTAAAGGCTTAAAAAGCATACCAGGCACATGTATATGCCCAGAATCCTGAAAGAATAAAGAATGGGAAGAAAAGGATTGTAGCATGACCAGGACCCACTGAGGGTCACACACACATGTGCATGCTCTTTCTCTCTAGGGTGTGCAAGAACCTCTAGAATTAAGAAAAAAATTACATATGTATATTACGTATACATACACACATGTGTGTGGATACAACTACTGTTGTTTTTATGTTATGAATTTTAGCGACAGGACCAAAGAAGAGTAATGGAAGGGCAACAAATTGGCAAGGGTAAAACTCCTTTAGTCTGATGGATTTTCCTTCTTATATATTTCACTGAATCAGGAGCCATCTAACATACAAGTTTCTGGTCATATAATTGTGCCTCATTATGTTACTGAAAATTAATGTGTTATTTAATTTACCTTGCATCGACTCCGTCAAATACTTTCTGACACTCATTTCCAATGACTTCTTGCTTTAGATAATACAGCATTCTCACACGAAGCAGAACTCTAAAAGCAAGAGGAATACAAAGCAAAATCAAAAGGCACAAAGATATAATAACTAAAAAATCCAAAATAAACCAAAACAAAAACCTCATTCATGGAGTTAAAATGAGGAGGGGAACTTGTATACAGATTTTTAAAATGAAATAATAATCACTTCTGATTAAATTACTCTCATATCATATATATAAAAGGTTTCTCCAAAATCAACCCCATTATTTAATATCCAAGTCAGATATAATGAGTTCATTTGGAAGCCAGTTTTATTTCTCTCTTGGTTAAAACAGTGACCCCAAGAGGTACTATGACTTGTTGATAAGATTAAAATAATCCCAGACCACCCTTTATACTGTACTCAAAACCAGAATTCTTTAAACTTGTCAATAAATGTAAAAAGGTAAACTTGTAGGCAGTTATGTTAAAAATACCCTACAACCTACTTGTTACAGTGGTGTTTTATATGTTTTTTGTAGCCTTCATCTTGAAGCAACTGCTCAGGATTGTACTTTCGAAGCCATTCTGCTTTTTGTATATCAAATGAGCTTGTTTGAGTCTTTACTTTCTTCCCTTTTCGACCCCTAGGTACAGGAGCTGAAAGGCCTATTAAAATAAGAAGGAATAATATGTATAAAAATATGCAGTCTGAGGCCTGCCCAGAACCTGATGGTTAATGGAGCTGGATTCCACATGATTGGTCATGTGGAATCCAGCTCCATGTTATCAATCTCGGACTCAAGGCTTAAAAAATAAGCCAGGTGCATGTGTGAGTGTGCCCAAAATGTCAAAAGGAGAGAGAAACGGAGAAAGGACTGTGGAGAAACAGAGAAGAGACTGCAGTATGGTCGTACCCCATGGCCTTTCTCCCTCTCGCTGGTGAGTGCTTACATCCTCTAGCAAATTAAAAAAAAAAAACAAAAAACAAACAAAAACAAACACCCTGCAATTGAAATTATTTTGGGGGGAGGCACAAAATTTCTGAGGTCTGTGAAAGCTATATAGATATTGCTAAAATGTTAATGATCAAAACAGTGATCCAATCACAAGTCAAGATGATTGGTTTTTCATATATTAAAATAATTTCCCAAAATTATCTAACAATTCTGTATCTCAAATTAGAGGAATTCTTACTTTTTATTTGTTCCATAACAGTCTTTTTCTTCCGAATATAAAAACCAAAAGATCGGATCTGTCCCTCTGCTTTACTTTTGTTTCCCTTGCAACTAAAAGACATATTTTAGCCTTTCTTTTCTTTTTATCTTAAGAGAATTATTTAAATTTTACTTATTATCATTATACTATTATTTGTTATAGGAAATGTGCACTCACCAGAGACAGAGAGGAGAGAGAGAGAGAGAGGGAGAGAGAGAAAAAGTCACCTGGTCAGGGACTCAAAACTGTGGTTAGCCATATGGGAGTCTAGCACCTTAGCCACCATGCCACCTGCTGGCCCTGGCCTCTTGCTTTTCAAAACAGATTTTACTAATAACATGTAGATTAGGTTAGCCAATGGGAGTTCCTGTTCAAAACAGCTAAATTATTTTATTTCTTTCATGTTTTGCTGTGAAATATTTCAAAATTACAAAAATGGGACCAGGACGTGGTGTGGCAGTTAAGGTGCTAGACTCCCACATGGCCAACCATTGTTCAAGTCCTGGACCTGGCAGCTTGAAAATCATGACAGGGATATGTGCATGCACACCCACATGAGAGAAGGGATTGCAGTATAGCCAGCTTCTCTAGGGGGTAATTTCTCACTTTCTCTCCCTCTCTCTCTGGTGAACACATATGCCTTATAGCAAAAAAAAACTTCAAAAAAATGTATTTCTGCTCTTCATGTTTATATATTTCATATGTGCTCTTTTAAAAAATTATACACAGTTGAAAGTCCTCATGTAGCCCTCTCCCATGCAATTCATTTTTTCCTTCCCAAAGAACACTACTACCCTGAATTTTTTTTTATTCCATGCAGATTTATAATATTACTACTGCTATGGTTTGAATGCGTCCTCCTCAAAATTCATATACTGAAATCTAGTGAATTATTCTAATATTGTGGAACAAGTAAAGATTTATAGCCAACAATAGAGTTGAAAGGAAGGACCCTTGGGAGGTGATAGATTAGATGAGGTCATCAGGTTGGGGGCACTCACAACTGACTCCTACTACAAGCTTTATAAGAATTGTAGACACAGACATACATGCTCTGCTTTTGTTCTGTCTCACCATGTACTACCCAGAATTGCCTTAGGTCTCTGCAGAGTCTAGCAGCAAGAAGACCTCTACCAGATATGGTTTTCTGATCTTGGACCTCCAAATCTTGACAATAAATAAAACTTATATTCTTTATAAATTACCTAGAGTATAGTAGCCAATTGTTAGTCACAGAAAACAGACCAAAACAACTACATATATTGGAGAAATATTTAAAATTCTAAACCTAGTATCATACATATAATCCTGTAAATTATTTTAAAATAATTATTTATTATTATCATTTTAAAAAATTTGCTATAGAGCATGTGTGCTCGAGAGAGAGAGAGAGAGAGAAAGAGAGAGAGAGAAAGCCACTAGGTCTGAGACTTGAACTGTGGTAGGCCACATAGGAGTCCAGCATTTTCACCACCATGCCACCTGCTGGCCCTGATTCTGTAAATTATTACTCTTTTTTGAAATTTAGCTATGCTGACTTGTGAGGCTCTAATTCTTCATTTTAATTGCCATGTAATAATTTATTAAGTGAGTATACTACCTCATATTTATTCATCTTTCATGATGTTTAAGTTGTTATAATTTTTCATAATTCATACTAATAAAGTTTGACCCTGTCTTCCAATTCTTATCTATTATTTCCTTGCCATATTATACTAGGTAGGATTTCCATTAAAATGGTAAATAGAAGCACTATGTAGATTTATCCGTTTCTCTATATAATTTTGGAAGATTTTGATGCTTTTATACTTTGAGATTTTGTTAGATACATATATGTTCATACTTGTTATAATTTCTATATATATTGTTATTGTTTTTGATCATTAGTTGGTGTAACATTTTTATCCAAATCAACACCTTCCATCTTAACTTCTATTTTGTCCTATATTAATAACATTAGTGTAAGTTTATATGGCTTAGGATTTGCATTATATAGCTTCTGCTAAATCTATTTTTATACTTCTTGCTTGGTGCTTAATAATACCTTTTTTTTTTTTGAGAGGTTTTTGCTATAGGGCGTGTGCGCTCGTCAGACAGAGAGAGACATAAGAGACAGAAAGCAAGAAATCACCCCCCAGGGGGCATGGTCACGCCACAATCCCTTCTCCTCCATTCTCCTCTCGGGATCTTGGGCACGCACGCACACGCGCCTGGTGTGAGTTTTAAGCCACTGGATCCGGGACGCGAACTGTGGTCGACTACATGGCAGTCCAGTGACATAGCCATTACGCTAACTGCTGGTTCCCAATAATACCTCTTTGATGTACAAAAGTACTCATGTTTTTCCCCCACCTGATAATTTTTATCTTTTAACAGGTAAAGTTACACATAATCTGCTTACATATATTTATGTGTATGTTTATTAATTTATTTTTTTTAAATCATTCTCCTTACTGTGATTTTGTGGAATGATAGAGTTCTATATTTTAGTTCTTTTCTCTCTCATTGGTTTGGAAACTCAACAGTGCACATTTTTAAATATACATACTTACATTTTCTTACTAAAATTTAAAAATATTTTATATTTCTTTTTAAACAATTATTTAATTTTTATTTATTCATTTATTTATTTATTTTTCAGATTTAATTATTTAATTTAATTTGACCAGAGAGAGCGAGAGAAAGTGAAAAAGCAAGTTGCCAGGTATGGGACTCAAACTATGGCTAGTCACGTGGGAGTCCAGCGCCCTTAACAACCATACCACCTGCTGGCTCCTATTCATTCATTTATTTTAATTTGACCATAAAGAGAGAAAGAGAAAATGAGAAAGCAAGCCACTAGGTCCAGGACTTGAACTGTGGGTGGCCATGTAGGAGTGTCCAACACCTTAACCACGTACCACTTGCTGGCTTCATAAATATTCTATATCTCTAATCTTCTTCCTATCAAGGTTTTCTCAGACTCATAATTCAATCTTTCTGTTTATTTTTTTCATTTCTGCTACATGTTCATCTATAATTTATTATAGGTCGTGCTTTCAATTTTTTTACATTAACTTATTCTTCTTTCAAAGTTACAGTTTATTTGAAGTATCTTGGAAAGTACTAATGATAGTTCAAAAAAAGTAGTCATCTCTTTTATAACTCATTTCCTCTAAGTTCCTCTTTTTTTTTTGAATTACTTTATTTATTTATTTATTTATTTATTTATTATTATTATTTTTTTAATTCGACAAGAAAGAGAGAAAGGAGAGAGAAAAAGAAGAGAGTGAAAGTGAGAAAGCAAGCCACCAGGTCTGGGACCTGAATCATGGTCGGTCATATGGGAGTCCAGCACCCTTAACCACCACTTCACCCGCTGGCCCTCTCTAGGTTCATTTTAATGGTTTGTTTTTAGTATCTATTTTTCACGTTAGAGACTTTTCAGATGTCTAACAATGATAATCTTTGCTCATATTTAACAATGACAGATCAAAAAAGGTGATAGTAGTCTTATTGATTGCAGGCTCACTGGAAAGGTAACTGGCTGAGTTTTGTTTCCCTCATATCTATAGGTTTTGGGCTGGTCGGATTCACTGAAGAAAACTCTTCACTTTTATTCCTTGAGTATCCCATCAGCTGTATACATACATTCACTTAATACCCATATAGTAAGTAGCTCAACATCTCAACTGCCAATGTAACCCAGAAGTACTCCATTTTACTTTCTCCCAGAAAACAGACTTCCAGTCAACTTTCATCTTGTGTACATGAAGTTGAAGAAAGTATGTAGAATCTAACCTCCTTATAAACAGCTTCTATCTGAAGTCCCTATCCTTTCACACATATTTCTAATTATCTAACAAATAATAGAACATTTACCCTGAATTTTATATTTCAAAAAGGATCTAAATAAAGCCCCATACTTTAATTAGTTGATGACTCTTAAATCTCTTTTATGTCATAGGAAGACTTTGATCTCAGTACTATTGATTTTTTTTTTTTTGAGAGATTTTCACTGTAGGGCGCGTGCGCTCGCCAGACAGACAGAGAGAGACATAGAGACAGAAAGCAAGAAATCACCCCCCAGGGGGGATGGTCATGCCGCAATCCCTTCTCCTCCATTCTCCTCTCGGGCTCTTGGGCACGCACGCACATGCGCCCGGCGTGAGTTTTTAAGCCACCGGGTCCGGGACATGAACCGCGGTCGACTATGTGGGAGTCCAGCGACATAGCCATTACACTAACTGCTGGTTCCCAGTACTATTGATATTTTGAGCTAGACAGTTCTTCACTGTTTGGGAAGGCAGGCTATCTCTGCAGCCCTGACCTCTACCCACTAGGTATTAGTAACATCTCCAAAGTTATGACCATCTGTGGTAGAGATGAGACTAGGGCACAAAATCAACTCTAATTGATAACCATTGGTTTACAGATAATCTCTCCATTCACTCCCACAAGTTACTTATTGAAGAAAGCAGGTATTTTACTCAAAGAGTTTATTAAACTTAATGCCTTACATCTGCCACCTCACTTTAGAAATAGAGGTTCAAAGAAGAGTAAAATTAGGGACCAGTAGTTAGTGTAATGGCTATGTTGCTGGCTCCCATGTAGTCAACCGTGGTTCAAATCCTGGACCTGGTGGTTTAAACTCACGCCGGGCACGTGCGTGTGAGTGCCCAAGATCCCAAGAGGAGAATGGAGAAGAAGGGATTGTGGTATGGCCATCCCCCCTGGGGGTGATTTCTTGCTTATCTGTCTCTCTGTCATTCTCTGTCTTTGTGGCGAGCACACATGCCCTATAACTAAAACCTCTAAAAAAAAAAAAAAAAGAGTAAAATTATTATTTATGTGATTCTCCATCTTTACCCAGAAGTCAACTCTTCGCATTAATTGATTTCACTGTCTCTGTTAATCTAGGGCTACACCAAATAACCTATTTAAAATAGGTGCTTTCTATTCCACCTGATTAATTAGTTTACTTGCTTCACAGTATTTGATCCCACTATAATTATTTAATTAAATTATCAACATTTTTACTATGCTTGTCTGTTTACATGACTAGAATGCAAGGTTCATGAGTTCAGGGATCTTGACTATCTTGCTGCTTCTTATCTTCCTAGTACTTTGCTCAAACAGCATACAGCAGGCAGTCAATAGTAATTTTTGATTAAATATTGGGTCACTGGGAAAGTCATGATGCATTTTTTGCATAGAAAAATACATCATGCGGGAGTGTGTGTGTGCGTGCCAAAGATTCCAAGAGGAGAATGGAGGAGAAGGGATTGCAGTGTGGCCATCCCCCCTGGGGGAGTGATTTCTCGGTTTCTATCTCTCTGTCTCTCTGTCTTTCTGGCGAGCGCATGCACCCTATAGTGAAAACCTTTCCAAAAAAAAAAAAAAAAAGAAAGGAAAAAAAATACATCATGACCTTTCCCAATGACCTAATAGAATAAAAATTGTAGTACAAATTTAAAAGTATTGTAATCTTTTACAATTTTTTTAGATAATTCAATTAGAGTATGACATAAAAGAAATATTTTATGCAAAAATAACATTTTGTATGCAAAGCTGTAGAGAGAAAAGTATTTGTATATCCCTTTATAGAACTATAACCTGGTATAGCTGGTTTTCTTTTTTTAGTTTTTGCTAGGGGGCATGTGTGCACATGAGAGAGAGAGAGAGAAAGAGAGAGAGAGGGAAAGGGGGAGAGAGAGAGAGAGAGAAAGGAAGAGAGAAAGGGAGAGAGAGAGAGAGAAAGGAAGAGAAAAATAGGAGAGGAGAGGACAGGAGAGGAGAGGAGATATGGAGGGGCAGTGAGAGAGAAAAATCACACTCCCAGGGGTGTGTGCAGGGGCCACACTGCAATCCCTTCTCCTCCAGTTTCTTCTCAGAATTCTGGGCACACATGCACATGTACCTGGCATGATCCTCAAGCCGCTGGGTCCTTGAACCATGCAGTCAGCCATATGGGATCCAGGCAGTCAGCCTGCTGGCCCAGTACAGCTGCTTTCAACAGGAAGTTTCTCATACAAAATTTAAAATGTAAATCAAAGTTCAATATGCCTATTAATTGCTGAGAATCTTGTTAAGATGCATATTCCAATTCCGTAAATGTGAGGTACGACATTCTGTGTTTCCAAGAAGCTCCTAGGAGATGTCGATGATGTTATCACAGAACACATTTTAGATACTAAAGATGTATACATGCTGTATGCTATACCTTTTTTTTTTTTGGCAACTGCCAGAGGGCACATGAACTTGCCAGAGAGAGTGGGAAAGCATATCCCAACGAGGCATGGTTATGCTGCAATTCATTCTCCATCTTGTTGGGATTCTGGGCATGCACACATACAGGCTCAGTGTGTTTCTCAAGTTGCTAGGGCTGGGATTCTAATCACAATTGGCTATGTGAGATCTGGCTCTTTTAACCACTAGTCTATGGGGCCAACTCTATGCTATGCCTTAATAATTCTATGTTTTGATATCTATTTTAGTGCACAAGGAGGAATACATAAGGATCTGTACCGAAATGTCTTTTTAAATGTTCTAAAATTGGAAATAGGCCTAGCACAGTGGTATAGGTGGCAGGGTCCACTGTGCAATACTGGAACAATATGGAAAACTCCAGGGTTCAGATCCTGAGTCTACCAAAACATGCCAGGGGTACTTGCAGATGTGCCAGGGATCCAGCCTGGCCGGAAGGTTAGGGGAAAAAAACTGTGGTGAGACAAGGCCCTGCTGGGGGTGTCTCACTCATGGAAAAAATAAATAAACCCTTAAAAGAAATGAGAAACAACCTGGGAATCAGCAGTTAGCGTAATGGCTATGTCGCTGGACTCCCACGTAGTCGACTGTGGTTCGCGTCCCGGACCTGGTGGCTTAGCACTCACGCCCGGCGCGTGTGCGTGCGTGCCCAAGATCCCGAGAGGAGAATGGAGAAGGGATTGCGGCGTGATCATCCTCCCTGGGGGGTGGTTTCTCACTTTCTGTCTTTACGTCTCTCTCTGTCTGGCGAGCGCATGCGCCCTATAGCGAAAACGTCTCAAAAAAAAAAAGAGAAACAACCTAAAAGACTATAATGTAAGAAGATGTTTCAGTTATCAATATTATGGAATGTCTATACTGTGAAATACTAAGCATAAGTTTAAAAATGAGATAGACCTACAGGAATACAGATGGAAAGACCTCTATGGATTGTTAACTCCCATGCTGATATAGAGTTGATAACCATATGCTAAATCCACCAAACTGGTGGCACTTTTCTGAAGCTGGAACTTGAATTGGGAGTGAAGGTTAAGTTAGCATTATCTGAAATGCTTTAATATTTTATAGGATGCAATAAGTATTACATATACAACTAAAAATAAATTTAAAAAGAAAATGAGAATGTGCTTACCTAGATGATTCTGTAGCTCTCGTGTCTGCCCATCTTCAGTTGGAGTAATGAGATCCCATATGAAACCTTTAATTTTCTCATCTCCTCGGTAGTGAATAAGGCAATATGCTAGGAGGGCTCTACAAATTATTTCTACATCATGCTCATTGAGTTGCCTTTTAAAACGACCATGAGATAGAATCTCTCTCCATCGGCCCCACCTATTTAAAAATGTATATTTCCATTAATATTAAGTTCTGGAAAAAAATGATTCATGGATAAAAGGTATAAAAAACTAAAATAAATTTTTATCATTAGTAGGATTTACTAACAAATGTTTCTCCTTCATGTATATAACACAGAGGCATTGCATAGTAACTTCTAGTGTATTTTACTAACTAATGGGTAACTTTATCTACTTTGTATTATTGAACACATAAATTTAAGAACAAGGAGTTTGACTTTAGTGATAGAATATAAGCACTTAAAGGATAGCCCATCATTCTGCTATTAAATATGTACTAAATACAGAAGTTCTACATGTTTAAAATAGATTTTATTGATTTTGATAAGAGGAAAAAATACTTAAAGCCAGTACTTAAAACCTACAACTTTTATATACCAGGCTACTTACAGTAAACAGAAAAACAATATTTTACCCATAAACTAGCAGGTTTTTCTCTACTCTGAAACATTCAGTTCTTCCATATCCACGTAGTCGACTGTGGTTCGCGTCCCGGACCTGGTGGCTTAGCACTCACGCCGGGCGCGTGTGCGTGCGTGCCCAAGATCCCGAGAGGAGAATGGAGAAGGGATTGCGGCGTGATCATCCTCCCTGGGGGGTGGTTTCTCACTTTCTGTCTTTACGTCTCTCTCTGTCTGGCGAGCGCATGCGCCCTATAGCGAAAACGTCTCAAAAAAAAAAAGAGAAACAACCTAAAAGACTATAATGTAAGAAGATGTTTCAGTTAGCAATATTATGGAATGTCTATACTGTGAAATACTAAGCATAAGTTTAAAAATGAGATAGACCTACAGGAATACAGATGGAAAGACCTCTATGGATTGTTAACTCCCATGCTGATATAGAGTTGATAACCATATGCTAAATCCACCAAACTGGTGGCACTTTTCTGAAGCTGGAACTTGAATTGGGAGTGAAGGTTAAGTTAGCATTATCTGAAATGCTTTAATATTTTATAGGATGCAATAAGTATTACATATACAACTAAAAATAAATTTAAAAAGAAAATGAGAATGTGCTTACCTAGATGATTCTGTAGCTCTCGTGTCTGCCCATCTTCAGTTGGAGTAATGAGATCCCATATGAAACCTTTAATTTTCTCATCTCCTCGGTAGTGAATAAGGCAATATGCTAGGAGGGCTCTACAAATTATTTCTACATCATGCTCATTGAGTTGCCTTTTAAAACGACCATGAGATAGAATCTCTCTCCATCGGCCCCACCTATTTAAAAATGTATATTTCCATTAATATTAAGTTCTGGAAAAAAATGATTCATGGATAAAAGGTATAAAAAACTAAAATAAATTTTTATCATTAGTAGGATTTACTAACAAATGTTTCTCCTTCATGTATATAACACAGAGGCATTGCATAGTAACTTCTAGTGTATTTTACTAACTAATGGGTAACTTTATCTACTTTGTATTATTGAACACATAAATTTAAGAACAAGGAGTTTGACTTTAGTGATAGAATATAAGCACTTAAAGGATAGCCCATCATTCTGCTATTAAATATGTACTAAATACAGAAGTTCTACATGTTTAAAATAGATTTTATTGATTTTGATAAGAGGAAAAAATACTTAAAGCCAGTACTTAAAACCTACAACTTTTATATACCAGGCTACTTACAGTAAACAGAAAAACAATATTTTACCCATAAACTAGCAGGTTTTTCTCTACTCTGAAACATTCAGTTCTTCCATAGCCATTGGAACGGTCACAAGGTCTCCGGAGTTTGGGTTTTTCATCTCCTTCACTTTCAGCTTCAGATAATTCAGCCAATTCATCCTTTGTAGCACTGAAGGGTCTTGTTTGCTTCCTGATTCTTGGAGTATCAATAACCAAGCTGTTCTGTAAAATTTAACAGCTATTACTTGAAGGTCCTTTTACAATTTTGTGTACAATAATGTTTTACATTATCATCTTTAAATCATACAAACAATAAAATAATTATAGAAAACCAGACAATTCCAAACTACCAAAACAACTGAAAGTTCTTACTACAACACATATATAATCTTTTAACATTAGAGTCATAGGAATAAAAAGAACTTGGTACTTAATTATCAACATAAAAATGACTGTGCTTTAGGGAACCAGCGGTTAGCGTAAAGGCTATGTCGCTGGACTCCCATGTAGTGGACCGCGGTTTGGGTCCCAGACCTGGTGGCTTCAAACTCACACCGGGCGCGTGTGCATTCTTGCCCAAGATCCCGAGAGGAGAATGGAGGAGAAGGGATTGCAGCGTGACCATCCCCCCTGGGGGGTGATTTCTCACTTTCTGTTTCTATGTCTCTGTCTGTCTGGCGAGTGCACGCGCCCTATAGCAAAAAACCTCTCCAAAAAAAAAAAAAAGAAAAATGACTGTGCTTTTGTAATAAAATATATTTTTAAGCTAGACTTATGGCTCATAACTTTCTTTACCTAATTTATTAATAACTTCATTTAGATTGTTTTCCATTTTTAAAGCAAATAACGCAGACTAGCTCCATGGCCTGGTGGTTAAGGCAGCCAGGTCACACATGGCCAACTAAGAGTTCAAGTCCTGGGCCCAAGAGCTTGAAAAACTTACTGGGCATGTGTGCCCAAAATTTTAAAAGGAGGGAGAGGATTGCAGTGTGACCATTCCCTATTGGGAGTGCTTTTTCCTCTTCCTCTATTTTTGGTGAGAGCACACATGCTCTAGAATAAAAACAAACAAATAATGCTAAAGTATATCTGTGTGATCTAAGATGATCCTAAAGATAAATCCAAAAGAAAAGAAATAGCTAGGAATAGAAATATTGGTCAAAGGTTATTTTTATAGATCAAGAAATATGTTTACAACCATAAGAATTATACTAATATACAAAGTGCAAGGCAGTGAATGCATTGACTCAGTATATTCATTTCAGTTCATTCATTCAAAACCACTTTGTTGAGACACTTGAATAAATAAATTTCTGTAAGTTAGACATCATACTATGGACTGTGGATATAGAGATGAATAACAGAGCTATATATAAGGAATCCAGAGTCCTCAGGGACAGAGAAATGTGAGAATAAATGAAATATTTTATGCTGCAAGGTGGATACAAAAGAAGTCAGAGAAAAGTTCACAAACTAGTGAAACCAGAAAGAATTCTTGAACAATGAGAAACAGTTTGCTAGATAGCCATGGAGGAGATAGCACTACAGGTAGAGGAAAGAACAAGGGGTCTGAAATGGCATCGATGATCAGGAAATGTTCAAGTTCCAGAGCAGAAGAGGGTAAGTGGTAGAAGTCTCTTTTCGGGAAAATTTGTTAAGAAGGGAAAAAAGGATCAGACTATGAAGATCTTGGAATATCACAGTATATATGCAGTGTATTGTACTTATTAAGGTAGTACATGACATTTATAAGCCTTATTACAGGTGATGTTAATCTTTGCTAAATTTTTTCATATAAAGTCACTAATTTTCCCTTTATAATTAATAACTATTTTGGATGGTACACTTTGAGAATACAAAGATATTCTCTTCTAAAACTTTCGATTAATTTTAGAATTTGTTGATGGATCTTGTCTGCTGTGTATTACTACAGTGGATTAAAGGTGATTTTCTATTTTTGTCAGTATTTCTACATTCTACTGTGCTTTAGGAAACCAGCAGTTAGCATAATGGCTATGTCGCTGGACTCCCACATAATTGACCACGGTTCACGTCCCAGACCCGGTGGCTTAAAACTCACACTGGGCGCGTGTGCGTGCATGCCCAAGATCCCGAGAGGAGAATGGAGGAGAAGGGATTGCGGTGTGGCCATCCCCCCGGGGGGTGATTTCTCGCTTTCTGTCCTTCTCTCTGTCTGGCGAGCACACGCACCTTTTACAAAAACTTCTCCAAAAAAAAAAAAAGAATATTTTCCTGCCAAATATTTGATAAAAAAGAAAACTAGTTCCTTCTGTATTGTATACCTTGTTATAATAAATACTTAAAATTCTATCACAAATTAGTTTGTTTGGTATACAGTATTATAATGCTCACCCAAATGTTGGTCCAATATCCTAATTACCATTTATTATTCTATTTCTCTGTTTCCATATTAAAATCTCATAGTTTGACTTTCTTACTATCTTATTATTTGTTCTTTATATCTTTTTCTCAGTACCACTCTTTAAATTGCTATTGCTTTTCAATACATTAACATTTTTTGATATTAAATTTAAGCTATAAGGAGTCTTCATAAGTTCATGGGAAATGCTTATTATGGGAAAACTATGCAGAGATTTCAAATTTTTTTGTAACAAAATAAACTTGTACTTTAATTCCAATTTCCACAAACTTTCTGAAGTCACCTCATAAAAATTTATCTATACAAATCTTAACTTTTGAAGATAGCCTACAAGGCCCTGTTGATTTGACCCACGTCTATGGTTCTGGTCTTACTTGTTACCACACACACTAACTCTGTATTCTGCCACAATGTTTTTCTGTTTTTGGAATATGCTAAGCTTTTTACAGCAAGGGCCTATCATCACTCTCTCTGTCTTTAAAGCTTTCCCTCCTGTCTTTATATTATGCTGGCTCATTCTCACCATTCAAGTCTCAGTACACAATGTCCTTTGCTTGACCCTCTTTCATTGCTTTAATGCTATCTCCATTCCTCTGGCATTCTCTTACTATCTTACTGTTTTATTTTCTTTACTCTTTGAAATTATCTTATGTATGTTTTGACTGCTGTCTTATCTGCTGGAATGTAAGTTCTATAAAAGCAGGGGTTTGTGTGTCTTGTTCGTATTAGCTCTAATGTGAGAATGGTGCTTGGCTCATAATGTGTACAAATGTGTGTGTCTATTTTCAATAAATACAGTTGAAATAATCGTAGAGATCATATTGTAAGTATTTTCTGTATCTCTCTCTTTTTAAATTCAACTTCTTTGAGCTCTTTTTGTGTTAGTACATAAGGATGTACATGAGCATTTCTAATTATTGCTTTGGATAGTATGGATGTACCATTCCTCTACTGTAGGAAATTTAATTAGTTCCGACATTTTGCTATAACAAAAAATGCTGCAATAAGCATGACTGTACTACGTTACAATTGTGCATATGTGCTTTGCTGGTGCGGGACAGTTGTGAGAGTGCATTTAATACTCTTCCAATAGAATGTTTAAATTTTGTGTACTTATACAAAAAAATGTTTAACATTTTTATTTGGGTTACATTACATGTATTATCTAAAATTTTTATGTTTATTAACTGTTAAAATGTGTAAAATATATATCTTTTCCTTTTAAACTAAATTTCACTTTACCGAAACTGTATACATCTTTCTGTAGTATATTCCTATGCTTTTTATCTTTATTTCCAACTATGAAGTAGAGCTCCTCTTCCAATGTATTTTTCTTTTTAAAGAATTATTTTATTTAACTTTATTTAACTGCAGTCAGCCATGTGTGAGTCCAGTGCCCTTAACCAAATCCTACCTACCTGTTGGCCCCATCCATGTATTTTTCTGCTTCTCTTAGTATTAATATTTAGTAAGGGCAAATGGCATACTTATCTCTATCCAGTTAATTCACCACATTCATTATGAATTGTAATAGGGTTTTGTAGATTCTATTACCTTTTTAGATATACGTACGTGCTGTGTGCTAATAACAATATTTTTATAATTACTTTTCTAGTTTTACTTACTTCACATAGAATTACATATATTTAAAAAATGTAAAAAGTAATAGTGATTATGGGTAGAAGTGATGTTATTCTTAATTGTAAGGCATTATGTTTTATAAGGCTATCTATCAAAAAAGAATTCATGCATCAATGCTGCATAAAATTCCTTTATCATGCTCTTATTTTGGTAATGGGTAAGCTTCACAAACATTGATACCTATACAATAAGTAGACAGATGTCTCAGAAAGTAAGCAGTTGTATTATTATTAGTTTCATGAATTCTATTTTAATTTTCTGGAACTTTCTTCCTTAGCTCTAAGAAAAGTTATAAAAGAAACAATTTAAAATGATACTTTTTCTCCATTTCACTTTTATTTATTTGCCAGAGGGTCAGTGTGCTCACCAGAGATGGAAAGAGAAGGAGGAAGGGTGTGATAACATCACAATCCCTTCTCCTTCATTTCTCCACCCTGTCTGAATTTTGAGCACGTATTCACAGATGCTTGGCATGTTATACAAGCTGCCAAAACCTGTATTCAAACCTTGCAGTTGCCCATATGGAATTTGGTTCTCTTATCTACTAGGACACGGGACTGTGCCGATTGCTTAACTACATTTTTCCCCTATATTTTTTTTTTAAGAATTATATAACTTTATTAATTTATTTTAATTTGACCAGAAAGGGACAGAGTGAGTGAGAGAGAGAGAGAGAGAGAGAGGGAGAGAGGGAGGGAGGGAAAGTAGAAAGCAAGCCACCAGGTCCAGGACTCAAACCACAGTCAGGTATGTGGGACTCCAGTGCCCTTAACCACCACACCACCTGCTGGACCCTCCCTTTCTGTGTTTTACTGGATCATTCTTAATGGCTTTGGATACTGAAGAAAAAAGAAAAAAGTTAAAGAGCAGAATAAAAGTAACCCAAAATTCAAAACGTTTTTAAAAACTTAAAATAATTTTAAGAATGTAAATTATATCCAAAAATCAAGCTTTCCCTGTATTATAGACAAGACAGATATTAGCAATAGTAAATACTGAAGCAGCGCTTGGTAATCATACCTCACCCACTTCAATTTATGTATGCAGCAATTTATTTCAGTAACTACATAATTGAATATTTAAAAATATCACAATAATATTGCTAAAGTGTCACAAAAGAGTTTTTTTTTTTAAGAAATACTTACTCTGCCACTGATGGCATCTATATCTATTTCTGCCTTTTTAGCCCATTTTTGCCAGAAGTTAGGATCATCTAGGGAAATATCTGTCCGGTTTCCAGATGCCACAAAACTCGCCTGAAATACATAATGGAAGTTTTTCAAAATGTTATGAAGCTTAGAGGAAAAATTTAACAAAATATACATAAAACATCATCTCTTTTCATTTATATGGGTAGAATTTGAATTCGGCACATCCAAAACTATTTGAAGGGTGTTTCAAATCCAACGGTCTGAAACATAGCACAACACACGATTAAAGCAAATGCTTAATTAATGCCAACACAGACAGAAGTTAAGAAGCAGAGGTAAATTATAAACAGTTATTCTGTTGGTTAATTCTTCAATTTTAGATAAGAAAATCTTCTTTTTGGTGGGGAAACTACACAGGACAAAATTATGCTTTCTAAAAACACATGAACATTAAAAAATCAGATAGTTGAAAATTAAAAACCTGTTTGCAATATACAGTTCATTTTCTGGTATACTCATATTTCATTTCCATCACATTATCAGACAGTTACGTCTCCTAAAGAATATGCTGTACAATATAAATTTTTTAAAAAATTATTCTTTATTTTTAAAACTCTGTTCTTTTTTTAGAGAGAGATTTTTGCTATAAGGCATGTATACTCACTAGAGACACAGGACGAGAGAGAGAGAGGGAGAAAACGAGAAATCAGCTCCGGTGGGGGGATCGCCATACTGCAATCCCTTCTCCTCCATTCTCCTCTCAGGATTTTGGGCACACATGCACACATGCCCAACGTGAATTTCAAGCTACTGGGTCCAGGACTTGAACTGCAGTCAGCCATGTGGGAGTAATAGTCATTTTTTATTTCTTTGACAAGATGAGTGTGTTAGGTTGAATACTGAGCCCCAATGATATCCTAATATACTACTGCCTTTATACAGCGAAAGAAACTTAGCAGATGTGATTAAGTTTAAAATCTTGGAATGGAGAGATTAGAGTGTATTATCTAAGTGAACCCTAAATGTAATTAGAAGTATCCTTATAAGAGGGAGACAGAAGAAAATTTAACTACAGAGGAGGAAAAGGACACGATAGACCTGAAGTAGAGACTGGAATACTATGGCTATAAGCCAAGGAATATTAGCCTCAAGAAGCAGAAGAGTTAAGGGACCCGCAGTTAGTGTAATGGCTATGTCGCTGGACTCCCATGTAGTTGACCGCGGTTCGCGTCCCAGACCTGGTGGCTTAAAACTCACACCAGGCGTGTGTGTGTGTGCCCAAGATCCCGAGAGGAGAATGGAGAAGGGATTGCGGCGTGGCTATTCCCCCTGGGGGGTGATTTCTCGCTTTCTGTCTCTCTGTCTCTCTCTGTCTGTCTGGCAAGCGCATGCGCCCTATAGCAAAGACCTCTCAAAAAAAAAAAAGTGGAAGTGTTAAGAAATGGATTTTCCCCAAGAGCTTCCAGAATGAACCAGCCCTGCTAACACCTTGATTTTAATCCTGTAAGATGCATCTTTGACTTCTGACACCTAAAACTGTAAGAGAATGAATCTGTGCTGTTTCAAGTCACTAAATTTGTGTTAATTTGTAACAGTGGCAACAGAAAATAATATAATGAGATACCTCTTAATGGTAAAGTATGTACTATAAAAATACATATCTAACTTGATAGATCAAAGGCTAACTACTGAGTCGTTGGGAAAGTCATGATGCATCTTTTCATTGAAAAACAGAAAAATAAGTCATGACTTTACCGATGACCCAATAGTTTAGCAGAACAAGATCAAGATAGCTACCATCATATGTTTAAAAGTAAATATATGACAATTCATCAAACTATGATTATGAGAGAAAGAGAGACATCTAATTATACTCAAGTAATTCCTTAACTATGAGGGGACTTCATTCTATTAATTCATAAATTCACCCCCCCAGGGGGATGGCCACACCACAATCTTTTCTCCTTCATTTGCCTCTTAGGATTTTGGGCACACATGCACACATGCCTGGTGTGAATTTCAAGCTGCCGGGTCCAGGACTCAAACTGTGGTAGGCCATGTGAGAGTCTAATGCCTTAACTACTATGCCAGAGAGTTAATTCTGTACTACAGTTTTGCTAATATGTGCCTCTTGAGATTTAATCAATCTAGTAAATAAGTATTTGCTTTATGCAAGTCAGAGAACATTTCACAGAAAAAGCTATCAAATATGAAAAGTTACTGAAGGGAAGTACTCAGATTTTTAAATAATATTACTTTCTGACTGCTTACTCACAGAAAAGAAAAATTCTAATTAAAGTGGATAATTTTTATTTTGCTACCAGAACTGTTGATAACTGAAATAATTTGCTAGGAAGAACCTACACTTCATGATATAGCTTTCATAAATTTATTATCAAAAAAATAATAATTTTTTTAAGTTAAAAACTTCTAAAAGATTCAAGACACCATTGCTAATTGACACGTAATCTATTTTCAAGACGATACATGATTCTCAAGGATTGTGACAATGGATTAACGTTTACAGAAATGAAATGCCCATTGTGGAAAATGTCATCGTGTACAGGTTTACTTTCAAATGTTAAGTCCTAGTTCTCTCAAAGTTATTTTCCTTTTTTTAAAGGTTTTTGTCATAAGGCATGTACACTTACTGAAGAGACAAAGGCAGTAAGAGGGAAAGTGAGAAATCACCCCAGAAGGGATGCTCATGCCGCAATCCCTTCTGCTCCACTCTCTTCCTGGGATTTTGGGCAAACATGCATGCATGCCGGGCATGAGCTACTGGGTCTGGGACTCAAGCTGTGGTTTACCAGGTGAGAGTCTAGAGCCTTAATCACTACACTGCCTTCTGGCCCTTCGAAGTTATTTTTCTTAAAATGTATTCCTTCAGTCATTTAATCCTTTTAGTATTTCCAAGTGATGACTTTTAAATGGTGAAATCTGTCATCCTACAACAGAAAGCAGCAGCAAGACAATAGGTACGACAGAAGAGCCTTACAAATAAGCAATTCACCTGAAGCATTCAGGCTGTTTGTAAATCAAATAATTCAAATTTTTTGTTTATTACTACATTTTTAAAAATCAGGCTTACACATGTGGGCAAGTTCCAGATCCATAGTACCCTTCCTAAATATGCCTAGTGCATGCTTGCCCATAATCTGGAGCTGGCTGACACTAGGGTGGATCATGGGTTGAAGACCCTGTTAGGGATGCCTATCTCTCTGTCTCTCTCTGTGTCTCACAGAAGAAAAACAAACTCATGGAAGAAAGAAAGAAAGAAAGAAAGAAAGAAAGAAAGATTGATTAAAGGAAAATATTAGACTAGAAACTTTTCTATATCTGGGACCTACCTGACTGCCCTTATGAAAATCTCTCAAAACAAGGTCTATGTGATGTAACCAGTTATAAATGAAGTTACCAATAATGAGTTCTATTTGATGGGCATGTACTACACCTAACTAGTCTTATAAATATCCTGCTCCACATATATGACTCCTTATCAAAAATTACTTGATAATGCAAAGAAACACAGATTGCAAATATTTTACTACTTGAAGTCTGGAAATTTTAAGGAAAAGTGTAGAATATTAACAACTCAACATCTATGGTGCCACTATATGGTGGTGCAATATTCTACAATGCAAAATACCCATTAGCAAGTGTCATTCCTACATAACTTTGGAAAGGAACAAATTACTTGAGAAATGAACATATTATAAAACAACTGTAGCAAACTCTTCAGACTCCCCTCAGCTATTGCACTACTTCTTCAATGAGCTTTTTCTTTTTCTTTTTTCTTTGTTTTTTTTTGAGAGTTTTTTGCAATAGGGCTTGTGCGCTTGCCAGAAAGACAGAGAGGCAGAAAGAGAGCAATCACCCCCCAGGGAGGATGGTCACTCTGAAATCCCTTCTCCTCCATTCTCCTCTCGGGATCTTGGGCACGCACGCATGCACACACGCCTGGCGTGAGTTTAAGCCACCAGGTCTGGGACTCGAACCACAGTCGACTACATGGGAGTCCAGTGACATAGCCATTACGCTAACTGCTGGTCCCAATGAGTTTTCTTTTGAAATGCAATAGTTAATACCCTCGTCTGAAGTTCTAAAATAGATATTTAAATGCTTAAGTATTTTTTTTATTCTTAGAGCATAGCTGACTATGATTAGCACATGCCCACATCACCTAAGGAAAAAAACAGTTACATGGACTATGTAGAAGAGGGCAAAGGGCCAGTTGGTGGCATGGAGTTTAAGGCAGTTGCATCCCACATGGCCAATTGCACAGTATGAATCCTGGATCAGTTTCAAAAACATGCCAGGCATATATGTGTGCATGTCCAAAATCCGGAGAGGAGAATGGAAGAGTAGAGATTACAGTGTGGCCCATTCCTCCTTGGGGGTGCTTTCTTGCCCCCTCTCTCCAGTGAACACCTGTGCCCTATAGCAAATTTAAAATAATAATAAAAAAGCCAAACATGACTATGAGCTTTTTTTTTTTTTTTTTTTTTTTTAATTTAAATGATCAGAGTGCTTGTATGCTCACCAGAGAGACAAAGGAGGAGAAAGCATAACCCATGAGGTACATTCATGGTGCAATCTATTCTCCTTCATTTTTCTATTCTGTCAGGATTTGGGGCATGTGTACACCATGCCTGGTATGTTTTTCAAGCTTCCAGGTTTCGATTCAAATGGTAGCTGGCCATGTGGGATCTGGCTCCCTTAGCTGCTAGGCTACAGGGTTGGCTCTGTGATCTTCCTTTTTTTTCCTTTTATTTATTTAAAAAATTTTTTCTTATACATTCAATCACATTATTTAGCTTACGAAGTGAACATTTCAATATGTGAACATTTCTCTTTAGGGACTAAGACTAAGAGAAGTTAATTGTTTAAGGTCATTCTGCTTATAATTCCAAGTTAAAACCATAGTGTTCTGACTTCCCATGATTACCATTAACATTTTAAATGAGGTAGCACAGAATCACATGTGGTCATTAAGGGCTTTGAATATGCCTATATTATTTAAAAAAAAGAAAAAAGAAAAAAGAAACTAGGGCACATCTACCCAATCATAACTATTAATAGTTTTAGTTTTTAACTTTGTATTTTAACTTCTGCAATATCCCTTTCATTTCCACAATACCACCATCTTTTTATTTATTCTATTAACTCCCAAATCTATATGTTTCTTAGGCAACTCTCCTGGACATCTCCACATGTAAATGTTACACATACAATAGCTTCAATATTTTCTTTTCCCCATAGGAACTTCCTTCTCTTGCATTCTGCACTTTAGTCAAATCTCTGAGTTGTTTTTGACCTTAAAAAAAAAAAAAAAAAGAGAGAGAGAGAGAGAGAGAGAGAGGGAGAGAAATTAAATGCAATAATAGCAGAAAGTCTGGGTCATGGTTAACATTTGGGGAATGTTGACTATTTTTTTTTTGAGAGGTTTTTGCTATAGGGCGTGTGCGCTCGCCAGACAGACAGAGAGAGACAGAGAGATAGAAAGTGAGAAATCACCCCCCAGGGGGGATGGTCACGCCACAATCCCTTCTCCTTCATTCTCCTCTCGGGATCTTGGGCATGCATGCACATGCGCCCAGCATGAGTTTAAGCCACCGGGTCCAGGACTCAAACCACTGTTGACTATGTGGGAGTCCAGCAACATAGCCATTACACTAACTGCTGGTTCTGGGGAATATTGACTATTATTTTAGTATTCATTCCAGAAATATTTGTGCTATATATTTTTTTAAATTATCCTGATGTCTGTGTGGGGAATAGATGGGAGTGAGGAATGACGGTGGAAAAAGAACACTTAAGAGGCTGTTGCTGAGGTTTCTCTGAGTGGCTATGGAGCAATGGAGAAGTGTAAAGTCTGAGCTGCAGATGAAAATGATGGTTGCTTTAGCACAAGGGTGGTGTTTGAAGCCCCATGAAAGAACAGGATCTCCCAAGAGAGTTCCCAGGGGTTCTTTGGCAGTTGTGAAGCCTATAGACTCCTTCTCAGAATATTTTAAGATGCATAAATAAAATGCATGGATGACAAAATAAAGCCAATTAACTGAACTAGTTTAAATATTTTTAAAAAGTTTTTATACAGCAAATTGTGTGTTTTTCTTTTTATTGATGTATCAAGTAACAAGCTCCAACAGCCTGATAACTAATGAAATGCTGAAGTAAGGGTGAGCACATATATTTCAAGATATCTTATTGTGAAGTGATATGAGAATATTGATCCCTTGTATTAGTGACCGTTCAGTTCAGGTTCTCCAAAAAGCAGAATCTAAACTGGCATTTGGAGAGTTAATTAGGAAGTACTTTTGGCATCAACACCAGGAAAGGCAAGAGGAAGCAGAAGGCAAGATGCAATTGAGCAGAGTAGGATGCCATTGCGCAATGATGCCGTCTGAATGGAAGTCCCTGCGGACCTCACAGGAAGTCTGAAAATAAGGGGACCCTTCAGCATTGTCGTGAGTCAGAGGAGAGGGCTAGCATTTGTACATCCCAGCATGGATCAATCACTGAACATAGTCAGCCCCTGGAAGCAGACCGTCCAGGGCTGAGAGCTCAGGGCATTCTGCCGACAGTTTCTCAGAAGGTGGAAGTTAATCCTCTTTTCGGAAAGAGGACCGAGTAGCACATCATGTCGATCACAGTGACAAAGTTTGAGGCCCTGCAAGTTCTACTGTGGTTTGTTGCCTACATTTATAGTTGAAGAAACAGTGCAATTCAATGAAAGGTTAGTGGAAATGAGCATGCCTTTTTTTTTTTTTTTTTTTGAGAGAGAGATTTTTTGCTAAAGGGAACATGTGCTCACTGGTGAGACAGAGACAGAGAGACAGAAACAAAGAAATTACCTCCTGGCAGATGGCCACATCACAATCTCTTCTCCTCTTGGGATCTTGGGCACGCACACACACATACCCAGCATGAGTTTTAAGCCATGGGTCCGGGACTCAAACTGAGGTTGACTACATGGGAGTCCAGCAATGTAACCATTATGTCATCTGCTGGTCCCATAGCATGCCATTTTAAAAAACAATTCCAAATTCACAGGCCCCAGATAAAGTATTTGCGTGAGAAGGGGCTCCATATTTGGAAAGACTGGTCACCCTTTTTATCCCTGAAACAGAATAAGCCTATCTTCTGCTGTGGACAAAAGCAAACTGACAAAGCCTATTTTCCAGAGTAAGAATGATGTTCATACACAAAGAAAGTCAATGATGAGAGTCTGCAGTCCCAGAAAGAACGGTGTGGAGACTGACATGCAACTGCATGAGTTCATTAAAATCAAATTCCAGATTTTAATCCCGCTTGAGACCAAACTGTGCCTCCTAGTTGTCAATGTAGAAACTTTGATATAAATCATAATTGCTTTTCTCATGTCAGCTAATTCAAGTAGGATTCTGGGGACCAGCAGATGTGTAATGTGTAATTTCTCACTTTCTGCCTCTCTGTCTTTCCAGCAAGTGCACATGCCCTATAGTAAAAATCTCTTTAGAAGAAACAACAACAACAACAACAAAGTAGGTTTCTGTTGCTTATCTCATTGAAGACAAAGAGATGCATGGAAAGGAGGGACCAGAAGGTAGCATGGTAGTTAAGATGTTGGACTCCCACATGGCTGACTCAGTTCGAGTCCCAGATCTGGTGGCTTGCTTTCTCACATTCCCTTTCTCTTTCTCAGTTTCTCTCATCAAATTAAATAAATAAATAACAATAAATAAATGATTGAATAAATAATTCTTAATAAAAAAGATGGAAACAAAAATTTTATTCAAAGGAAGCCTTTGGGATGGGTGTAAGGACCACTGCAGCCAGGTTTTGCAGCAGGGGAGAGAGACTGGACTCAACTCTCAAAGAGTGACTTTTAAAGACCCTTTCATCCCTCCACGTATATACACACAAAGTTTTGAAAGCTGCAGTTTGGAGTGGGGAGCATCTAACATAAAACATGAAGTTGGGAATGGTTGAAGCCTCCATGCAGAGATATATCAAAAAAGCTCTGAGATTGCCATGAAGTATAAACATTCTCATTTCCAGAGAGACAGAGAGACAGAAAGCGAGAATCACCCCCCAGGGGGGATGGCCACACCACAATCCCTTCTTCATTTCTCTTGGGATTTGGGGCATGCACTCACACACCTGGCTTGTTTTTCAAGCTGGGTCCAGGACTTGAACCCTGCAGCTGGCCGTGTGGAATCCAGTCACCTTAATCTCTAGGCCACCTGCTGGCCCCCTACAAACTTTTTAAAGTCCCTTGAACATTATGTAAAACAATATATTAGTTTTTTTTTTTTTTTTTTTTTTTTAATTTAAATGATCAGAGTGCTTGTATGCTCACCAGAGAGACAAAGGAGGAGAAAGCATAACCCATGAGGTACATTCATGGTGCAATCTATTCTCCTTCATTTTTCTATTCTGTCAGGATTTGGGGCATGTGTACACCATGCCTGGTATGTTTTTCAAGCTTCCAGGTTTCGATTCAAATGGTAGCTGGCCATGTGGGATCTGGCTCCCTTAGCTGCTAGGCTACAGGGTTGGCTCTGTGATCTTCCTTTTTTTTCCTTTTATTTATTTAAAAAATTTTTTCTTATACATTCAATCACATTATTTAGCTTACGAAGTGAACATTTCAATATGTGAACATTTCTCTTTAGGGACTAAGACTAAGAGAAGTTAATTGTTTAAGGTCATTCTGCTTATAATTCCAAGTTAAAACCATAGTGTTCTGACTTCCCATGATTACCATTAACATTTTAAATGAGGTAGCACAGAATCACATGTGGTCATTAAGGGCTTTGAATATGCCTATATTATTTAAAAAAAAGAAAAAAGAAAAAAGAAACTAGGGCACATCTACCCAATCATAACTATTAATAGTTTTAGTTTTTAACTTTGTATTTTAACTTCTGCAATATCCCTTTCATTTCCACAATACCACCATCTTTTTATTTATTCTATTAACTCCCAAATCTATATGTTTCTTAGGCAACTCTCCTGGACATCTCCACATGTAAATGTTACACATACAATAGCTTCAATATTTTCTTTTCCCCATAGGAACTTCCTTCTCTTGCATTCTGCACTTTAGTCAAATCTCTGAGTTGTTTTTGACCTTTCATTCTATAAAAACATTTTTTTTAGGGTTCTTTTCTTTTGTTATAGGGCATGAGAGGGACAGAGAGAATGAGAAAGTGAGAAATCACCCCTGGGGGGTATGGTCAGGATGTAATCCCTACTCCTCCACTCTCCTCTTGGGATTTTGGGCATGCATGAATGCGTGCCCAGTGTGGTTTTCAAGTCACCAGGTCCACCTAGAACCACGCACTCAGTCACATGAAATCAAACTGCCTCAACCTCCATGCCACCTGCTGGCCCTCTACAAATGTCTAACTGATCATCTGTTCTGACTGATTCAAATAGGTCTCCACTACCCTAGTTCACACAAAATTATTTTCCTACATGAACCTCTTAAGTAATTTCCCTGTCTCCAGTCTTTCTGCTTTGCAACTTGTTCTTTATACTAATACTGGAGGTTAATTCCTGAACTAAATTGCTTTAAAAGTTTTCTAACTACTTCAAAATCAAATTTGAATTCCTCAAATGGACATACAATTTGGGTTCAACTTTCTTTTTTTTTTTTGGAGAGATTTTCACTGTAGGGCGCGTGCGCTCGCCAGACAGACAGAGAGAGACATAGAGACAGAAAGCGAGAAATCACCCCCCAGGGGGGATGGTCACGCCGCAATCCCTTCTCCTCCATTCTCCTCTCGGGATCTTGGGCACGCACGCACACGCGCCCAGCGTGAGTTTTAAGCCACTGGGTTCGGGACACGAACCGCGGTCGACTACGTGGGAGTCCAGCGACATAGCCATTACACTAACTGCTGGTTCCCGGTTCAACTTTCTTAACTTTTTCAGTTTCACCCCTTTCTTATTCATCCCATACATCCATACATAGCTATACTATATTCCTGAAACCTTCTTTACAGTTTAACAACATGATTCATTTGATTGTTTATACTTTCTCCTTGCAACACAATGAAATACATAATTCCTTCAAGACTCGGCTTAAATGTTATTTTTTTTGCGAAGGCTTTTCTTATTCTCTGTTCTCCCACTTTACACAGAAATAATAATTTTTTACTTAATTTTTTTCCCCAGCAACTATTATCCTTTCATTTTAGTATTCTAAGCATTTAGCAAAATATACGACATAAGAATTCATTAGTTTGTTGGGACCGGCAGTTAGCATAATGGCTATGTTGCTGGACTCCCACATAGTCGACCGAAGTTTGCATCCCGGACTCGGTGGCTTAAAACTCACGCCGGGAGCGTTTGCGTGCGTGCCCAAGATCCTGAGAGGAAAATGGAGGAGAAGGGATTGCAGTGTGGCCATCCCCCCGGGGGGTGATTTCTTGCTTTATGTCTCTGTCTGGCGAGTGCACACACCCTATAGCAAAAAAACAAACAAACAAACAAACAAACAAAAGAATTCATTAGTTTGTAGAATAAATGACAATAAATGTTTTCATCTGAAGACTGATACTGTTCTTCTTGTTATGGTGCCTGCATTCTCTGTTATAAGACTCACAATAAAAATAAACAAATATGGGGTCAGCAGGTGGTACAGTGGTTAAGGTGCTGGAATTCTGCATGACTGACTGTGGTTCAAGTCCCAGACCTGGAGGCTTGCTTTCTCAGTACTCCCTGCCCCATCTTTTCTCTCTTGTGAGGGCACAAACCCTATTGCAAATTAAAAAATAATAATAAATAAAATTAAACAAATAACTCTTTTTAAAAAAGTTTTCTTAAAGTTCATAAGATGAGAAAGCATTCCTTAAAGAATGTGTAAGAACACAAGAAGTCACGTTTAAATAGCCTTTTTAAAAACAGAATTATTTATTTATTTATTTAATTCCATTTGTTTTTGTTTCTTCTTCTTCTTCGTTTTTTTTTTTTTTTTTTGTTAATTTTACCAGAAAGAGAAAGCAAGCAAACAAGCTGCCAGGTCCAGGACTCAAACCGCGGTTGGACATGCGGGAATCCACTGCCTTTAACCACCGCGCCACCTGCCAGCCCAAAATAAATGATTCTTAAAGAAATATAAAAATAGGGGCTGGCAGGTGGCGTGGTGGTTAAGGGGCGGGACTTTTTTTGGCAGGTGGCGTGGTGGTTAAGGTGCTGGACTCCCACATGGCCGACTGTGTTCAAGTCCCAGACCTGGTGGCTTGCCTTCTCATTCTCCCTCTGTCTCTGGTCAAATTGAATAATAATAATAAGTAAATAAAATAATTTAAAAAAATAAACAAAGACTTCTGAGTTGGAAGCAGACAGGTGAATGAAGGAAAATGGAGAAAGGATTAATACGCAAACAAGAAAACTTGTATGAACAGTGCAGGTGAGACAGAAAACTGTAATAAAAAACTCTTCAGATGAATGGATGACATAGCTTTACTATATCTCTGTTTCTACCCTCTCCCCCTATAAAGGAATTATAAAGGCATTAAATATATTTTTTCCTAATAGGATATAGGAAAATTATTAATGCTTCCTCTGAAGATACAAATTTCATTTTATCCCCTCGAATTTGATTTACATATTTGAAATTTCTTTCCTTTAAGCTCTTTAATTACTATAAGATAATTTAACTGCCTACATTATTACTTACATATTTGTTTTGCCTTTGGTATAAATGTTGTTAAGATTCTAAAATTTTATTTCAAATGTTATGCTCTAATTAATAGTTAGAACTACTTCTAGTTATTATACTTACTCCATTTCACTGGGATAAGAAGAGTACATATGAAATTTTGTACTCAATCAGAAAAATTAAGAAAAAATATGTTACCTACTACTTTGGTGGTAAGTCAGTAGGTCTAAATATTTAGAATAAGTGACAGTCAATTTTTTATCATCAGTGAGATGTGAACATTGTTACAATAATTATAAAATAGCACCAACTGTTACCTTGGCAAATGTTGACCCACGTCCTTCTGATTCAATTGTAATAGTTTTTGTACGACGTAGTAAAATCTGATCGATATCCTCTTCACAGAACTTAGACCCTTCATCTTCTTCTTCCATAATGGCTCCATAAGCACCTCTTCGAAGCAGGTCTTCTATCTCCTTTTTGGAAAGCTGTTGGATCTAACAAGAAAATAATTTTGGTTAAGAGTTTTCTTAAAGTTCATAAAATAAGAAAGTATTCTGTAAAGAATGTCAAAGAATATAAGAAGTCATATTTAAACTGCTTTTGAATTTGGGATGCAATAAGAGAAAACTCACTGAATTAAACCAAAGCTGTTGACTCTGCTTTATTAGCTTTGAAATAAGAACTATCCACATGCCTAAAACTGCTTTAGTTAAAGCAAAATCCAAGGGCTAGGTAACTCTCAAGGTTCTTAGTACCAGAATTCTATTACTGATACAAACACAAGGTATTAGAATCTTGAGAGGAAAAATGGTCAAATACCTTAATTTATAACAAGAAAAAGCCAATGCCAGTAGTTTAACACTAATAGAAAACTTTAATAACTGTTTCTATAAATAATACAGAAAATTTCACAAAGTGAAGATTTCTATCTTGAAAACACACTCTTAAAAATTTTTTTTGGAGAGGTTATTGTTATAGGGCGTGTGCGCTCGCCAGAAAGAGAGGCAGAGAGACAGAAAGCGAGAAATCACCCCCCAGGGGGGATGGCTACACCGCAATCCCTTCTCCACCATTCTCCTTTCAAGATCTTGGGCCCACATGCACATGCGCCCAGCATGAATTTAAGCCACCAGGTCCGGTACTTGAACTGCAGTAGACTACATGGGAGTCCAGCAACATAGCGATTATGCCAACTGCTGGTCCCCACACTCTTAAAAATGTTCAAGCTCTGGAGTGATACAGATAGAACAGGATTCAAAAGTATTAGCTAAACATAGCTCTATTCTGAAAATGCCTTCTTGTATATACTTATCGGTATGAACCAAAATTAAATGATACACTACCTGAGATAAAATAAATGGCAACAAAAATAATGCAAAAATCTCAAGTGAAAAAGAATATACATACACCACCAACATTATTTTCTCTTCCACTCATGCTCTGTAACACAGCCTTATCCAGGCCCAGTTTCAGACTGGCTCGGTCAAACATCTCTCTTTCATATGAGTTACGAGTTACCAGTCTGTAGACTTTAACTGCTTTGTTCTGACCAATTCTGTGGCAACGAGCTTGGGCCTATTAAAAACAAGCAAGCAAACAACAACAAAAAACAATGAAAAGTTATAGATTCAATTTTTCCCACAAAGAGCATTTAATGATAAGCTACATAGATGGACTATAACAGTACATAAAATAAATAAGAAGACTTCTGGGTTGGAAATAGAGAGGCAGATGAAAGATGGAGGAAAATGTACAAAGAAGTAAATTGCAAATAAGAAAACTTGTATGAAAAGTGCAGAAGAGACAGAAAAAAGAAGAATGTGGCAGCGACCATATGTTGCCCATGAAATCTAAAATATTTGCTAACTAGTCTTCTACAGAAAGAGTTGAACCCTGGTTTATTCTATTAATTTTGGGTAAGGCTTTGATACATTTTTAAAAAGTTTATTTGTTAGAAACTCTTGCTATTAACTATAACCTTTTTCTAGAAGTTAAGGTTTTAGAATTTAGAATAAGAAATGATCCTACAGTCAGCAATAAGTTAAAAATTTAAGCTTCCATTTTGAGAATATAAATACATGAAGGGTTACTGTGGTTTAATGGAGGTGTAATCAGTATAAGTTTAGACACAAAATACAGTCTATAAACAGATATTTTAAAGATGATGGCCACTCAAGCATTAAAGACTTCAAAACCAAACCTAAATTTCCAAATCTTTTTCTACTCTATTAACAACAATCTTTTCAATATATTTTATTCCTTGGTTAATTTCGAGGAGAAAAATGATCCTAAGGTGAATAACTGTAGAAATCTAAATTTTACATAAATGGAAGAAGTTACCAGTTATATGCACATATTAAAAGTGGAGACAACAGAGGTTAAATAAAATTCATATTTTATCTTCAGTTCCTACTAAATTTAAACTTAGTATAATAAATATGACCCCAAAGTTTCTATTATATTTAGTCTTTTTTCTAAATTATTCATCTCCTTCCTATTATCTTTAGAGATTAAATCATAAATTGAGGCTTTACAATTTATAGGTGGCACTGATGCTAGGTCCTGGTGGCACCTGTATTTTTACCATATTTACGTTGTGCTGTTTGGAGCCCAGAATTATAAATAAGCAACTTTGCTCTAGGTTTAGGGAAAATATAAGTGGCCAGTTTTTTTAATTAGTAAAAACAAGACCTACATTAGCAGTAAATAGGAAAAAACCACATGAGAAGAAAAAATTAAGGGATTTAGTACTTTTTCTGCAGTTTCTCCTCAAACTATAAATTGTGACTTTATTATTTAATTTGACATTAGATTTTGAATATCACATGTGCTATGTGCAGTTTAAAGTACTGGGTTGTCTGAAAAACCATATTGTACTTTTTTATGTTTTTCTGTGTAAAAATGCATTATGACTTTTCCAATGACCCAATGTATATATGCATTCCAAAGGTTAGTAATTATGATTTAGGTTTAACCTAGGGATTGACAAACTATATCCTGTGGACCATATTTGGACTGCCAACTAAGAATGGCTTTTTCACATTTTTAAAGGATTGTGGAAAATGAATTAAAAATGTGTGGCAGAGACCTTTTGTTGCCCACAAAGCCTAAAAAAATCTTTATTAATTGGTCTTCTACAAAAAATATTGATTCCTGGTTTAAATTTTGGATAAGGCTTTGATACATTTTTCAAAAGTTTATTCCATGAGTGACAAACAGCAAGAGAGAATGAACCTCCAACCAGGGCCTTGATGCTGTCATCTACCTCTGGACTTCAGTCAGCCTCAGATCATAGAAGTGCATCCCCAATGTACTCAAGAAGATCTTTAGACTTGAACCAGGAACTATCCCAGATAGGACTGCCTTGCAGAGTGTTGCATTTTACTGATGCACCACCATCTGGTCTCAAGGCTTTGATATTTTGAACTAGGTAACGTACAGTTACACAAATGAGTATTTTAAAATATTATCATTTATTAAGCCAGGTAAATTCTCAATAACAATGTATTATGTTTGGTTTTATAGCTATTAAAAGTAATAATACGAATTACAGTACAATTAAAACTATCATCAACAATAAAATAATTTCTCTTGTACTTTTTAAAATATATTTAATTTCAATTTCTTTTATACATTCAATCACAGAAGTCACTTAGTTGTACTAGAAGTCCTAATGTAATCATAACATACATATGTCTTGATTTTCTATAGTATTTTCTAAAAAAGCATACTATATTACATCTCAATTCTTTGTATATTATATGATGATTAGAGGATGAAATTAGGATAAGTACTTACTTTTAAGGAATTAAAATTATGAAACATTTATTTTATTACAAATAAATTAGTCTTAGAGTTTAGGTCTCTCAAATTTATATAGTCTACTTTAAATTGTAACAATACTGTACTCAATTAGATATAACTTTTTATTAGTAAGACAGTACAAAAAATAATTTATTTTACTATCATTAAATTAAAGTTATTTCCCCTATTTTATTTGGTACAGATATTTCTTAGGGAAACATACATCTTAGTTTGCCTAGATAAAAACAGAGATTTAGATGACCAAAAACAGTTACACAATTGAAAAAAAAAAAATCCTTTTTACTGAGAGAATTTACCTGAAGGTCATTTTGAGGATTCCAATCAGAATCAAAAATTATACATGTATCAGCTGCAGTTAAGTTGATGCCCAACCCACCAGCTCGGGTACACAAGAGAAAAACAAATCGATCTGAATCAGGTTTACTGAATCGATCAATAGCAGCTTGTCGAAGATTCCCTCTGACTCGTCCATCAATTCGCTCATATAAATATCTATCAAATGAAATGTGATAAATTTACATAGAAGAATATAATGAAAATGAAGACACATTCTATTAAATGTCAGCTGTTCTACAACATTCTTTTTACTATGAAATTAAGCAGTATCATCACAAGTAGTTTTTGAGGTTTTATACTTCTTAGTGTTGGTGCCAAGAAGGAAACACAAATTAACATAAAGATACAAAATCTCTGCATTCCTGAATGTACAGGTAAAGTCGCATCACAATGACTATCATTTTGATGGCAAGTTGGAATGACAAAAGATAGTCCATAAAAACTACTTTGCTGGGGGAACCAGCAAAGCGTAATGGCTATGTCGCTGGACTCCCACGTAGTCGACCGCGGTTTGCGTCCCGGACCTGGTGGCTTAAAACTCACACCGGGTGCGTGTGCGTGCGTGCCCAAGATCCCGAGAGGAGAATGGAGAAGGGATTGTGGCATGACCATCCCCCCTGGGGGGTGATTTCTCGCTTTCTGTCTCTATGTCTCTCTCTGTCTGTCTGGCGAGCGCACGCGCCCTATAGCGAAAACCTCTCCAAAAAAAAGAAAACAAAAAAAAAACCAAAAACTACGTTGTTAGGGGGCTGACAGGTGGCATGGTGGTTAAGGGCACTGGACAGTGACATGGTCAACCACAATTTAAGTCCTGGACCTGGCAGCTTGCTTTCTCACTTTCCCTCTCTTTTGCTCTGTCCCTCACTGGTCAAATTAAAATATAAGTAAGTAAATAAATAAAGTTAAATAAAATAATTCTTACAAAAAAATTACTTTGCTGAATTTGAGCCAGCAGGTGGTACAGAGGTTAAAGCGACTGAATCCCACAAGGCAAATTGCATGGTTCAAGTCCCTTACCCTGGGGCTTGAAAATAACGCTGGGAGTGTGTAAGTGCATGCCCAAAATTCTGAGAGGAGAATGGAAGAGAAGAGACTGTGGTGTAGCCATCCCCCCTGGGGGATGATTTCTCATTGTCCTTCTCTCTCTGGTGAGCACACGTGCCCTTAGCAAAAAACAAAAACAAAAAAACCTACTTTGCTAAACGTTTCATATGGTTCGCTTTTTAAAGAAGACTTTGCAATAGGGTGCCTGCACTAGCTGAAGAGAGAGATAGTGAGAGAAATAAACTGAGAATGCACCCATAGAGGGGATGATCACACTGCAATCCCCTTTTCTCCACGCTCTTCTTGGGATTTTGGGCACACATGCACACACAAGTGTGTTTTTCAAGCCACTGGGCCAGGACAAGAAGGCAGAGTTGGTCATGTGGGATCCAGCTGCTTTAACCATGACACTACCAGTCTGGGCCAACAGATTACTTTTTTTTTTTTTAAGAGAGGTTTTTGCTACAGGGCGTGTGTGCTCCCCAGACAGACAGAGAGAGACAGAGAGACAGAAAACGAGAAATCACCCCCCCGGGGGGGATGGTCACGCCGCAATCCCTTCTCCATTCTCCTCTCGGGATCTTGGGCACGCACGCACACGAGCCCAGTGTGAGTTTAAGCCACCAGGTCCGGGACTCGAACTGCGGTCGACTACGTGGGAGTCCAGCGACATAGCCATTACGCTAACTGCTGGTTCCAACAGATTACTTTTTCATAAGATTTTCACAAGACTTTATACAAGAAGTCTATGAAGGTTTCTTGCTGTCCTTAGTCCACGTTGTTCTCTCAACTGATTACTTGCTTGTATACTATTATGTACTGACAGCATGGTAGAATGCTGGCATGACCATCCCCCCTGGGGGGTGATTTCTCGCTTTCTGTCTCTATGTCTCTCTCTGTCTGTCTGGCGAGCGCACGCGCCCTATAGCGAAAACCTCTCCAAAAAAAAGAAAACAAAAAAAAAACCAAAAACTACGTTGTTAGGGGGCTGACAGGTGGCATGGTGGTTAAGGGCACTGGACAGTGACATGGTCAACCACAATTTAAGTCCTGGACCTGGCAGCTTGCTTTCTCACTTTCCCTCTCTTTTGCTCTGTCCCTCACTGGTCAAATTAAAATATAAGTAAGTAAATAAATAAAGTTAAATAAAATAATTCTTACAAAAAAATTACTTTGCTGAATTTGAGCCAGCAGGTGGTACAGAGGTTAAAGCGACTGAATCCCACAAGGCAAATTGCATGGTTCAAGTCCCTTACCCTGGGGCTTGAAAATAACGCTGGGAGTGTGTAAGTGCATGCCCAAAATTCTGAGAGGAGAATGGAAGAGAAGAGACTGTGGTGTAGCCATCCCCCCTGGGGGATGATTTCTCATTGTCCTTCTCTCTCTGGTGAGCACACGTGCCCTTAGCAAAAAACAAAAACAAAAAAACCTACTTTGCTAAACGTTTCATATGGTTCGCTTTTTAAAGAAGACTTTGCAATAGGGTGCCTGCACTAGCTGAAGAGAGAGATAGTGAGAGAAATAAACTGAGAATGCACCCATAGAGGGGATGATCACACTGCAATCCCCTTTTCTCCACGCTCTTCTTGGGATTTTGGGCACACATGCACACACAAGTGTGTTTTTCAAGCCACTGGGCCAGGACAAGAAGGCAGAGTTGGTCATGTGGGATCCAGCTGCTTTAACCATGACACTACCAGTCTGGGCCAACAGATTACTTTTTTTTTTTTTAAGAGAGGTTTTTGCTACAGGGCGTGTGTGCTCCCCAGACAGACGAGACGAGACAGAGAGACAGAAAACGAGAAATCACCCCCCCGGGGGGGATGGTCACGCCGCAATCTCCATTCTCCTCTCCGGATCTTGGGCACGCACGCACACGAGCCCAGTGTGAGTTTAAGCCACCAGGTCCGGGACTCGAACTGCGGTCGACTACGTGGGAGTCCAGCGACATAGCCATTACGCTAACTGCTGGTTCCAACAGATTACTTTTTCATAAGATTTTCACAAGACTTTATACAAGAAGTCTATGAAGGTTTCTTGCTGTCCTTAGTCCACGTTGTTCTCTCAACTGATTACTTGCTTGTATACTATTATGTACTGACAGCATGGTAGAATGCTGTTGAATTCTTTATAGTCACTACTACAAGGCAAGTATCTTTTAATTGATTTTATTCTTTCACATTTAATATTTTAAAAATTAAAAAACTATAAAACCTTAAAAAAATACATAAAAACTTAGTAGCTAAGAAGAATATGACATCTGCCATATTTCCTGTTTTGAGACAAGCCTTTCCATACACGATTTACTAGATATTCAGCAGTAATTCCAGTTATTTCCAGCACCAGTAAAATGGTCTAATTTCTAAAAGTTACTATGACAATAAAGATATGGAATTTCTAGGAATTTTCCATGAAATTCATTGTAAAGGAAATTTATTAAATGTAAACTTCATTCCTGCAAGAAGTTCTGCATGTACTGAGACAGAAGAAATGGCTATTTTTTAGAAATACTGCAATGTAATGTTCATATCACTTATATAGCATGAAATTGAGAATACAGGTTGACTATCCCTTATCCCAAATGCTTGGAACCAAAGTTCCAAAACTATGTTTTGGGTTTTAGGAACCAAAAATGTTTTGGGTTTTAGCATATTTGTATATATGCAATAAGATATCTTGAGGATGAGATCCAAGTCTAAACATAAAAGTAATTTGTTTCTTATATGCCTTATCTACAAAGCTTGAAGGCAATTTTATATAATACTTTTTTATTACAGTATTTTGACTGAGAGCTGTCACATGAGGTCAGATGTGGATTTCTTCCACTAGTTGGTTATACTAGCATACAAAAAATTTTGAATTTTGAAGCATTCTTGATTTTGGCCTTTTGGACTAGGGATACTCATCCTATAATATACTTTTGGAATGAGGCTTGCATGATGGAATACTGAAATAAAAATGAAACTAAGAATAATAAAAAAATAAAATGAGCTACATAATCTGTGATAATATAAATTCGTACATGGTCAAAAATCTGTTGAATTAAAATTTAAAGCAAAAATTTCTGATTCTTTTGTACTAATATGCTGATATCAGATAGAATCCTAATGTTCTGATAAAATATCCTATGATAACTATTCAAATGATTTAAATATCAATTAGATTTAAGGCCATGCACTTAAAAAAAAGCCCAAATTAAACAAATTGAAAAAAAAATTAAAGAATGAACAAAACTATATGTAACATGTAAGAATAAAGTATTATAACTTAAAGTTCTGATTACAGCAATGAAATAGATAAGCCTTCTTGAATAACTTATTTCAATTTTGAAGATGACTATCTTAAATTTAAGTCCATTAAAAGTGTAAGTATTATGAGGTACACTAATCAAGTAAAAGGTACACTAATAAACCCATTCCTAGGTCAACAAATACCTGTTAATTTGTAAAGTTTTCTTAATGAGCCCCCTCAGCTGATCATACAAAAGATCACCTACCACTGCAACATATGCAGGTTAGGAGAACATATAACACATAATCTTTAACAATCTTTGCTTACAGATTTAAATGGATTCTTATCTATAAAATCCTTATCTATTTTTAGATTTTAAATATGAGTAAAGTTGTGTTACACTACAGGGTCTCACAAACCTTGATGACACATACTTAGCATAATCCAACGGTATACAGTATGCCTTACCTTTTATGTATGAGATAGTCCTCCAGGATATCAAGGCAGCGAACCATCTGAGAGAAGATGAGCACTTTATGACCTCCTGCTTTCATTTTGGGGAGCAATTTATCAATAAGGACTAATTTACCAGCAGACTGAATCATTGCTTGAAGATGAAAATCAGAAGCAGTTGGATTATATGTATCTCTAAATTCCCCAAGTATTTTTTCCTCAGCACCTGTAAAAGAAATAGAAGATAGCAGTAATGCACGAATGCAGACAATTCTCAACTGCTTTCTTTTAATCAGAATTATTGCTTCCCTGTGTTTCTGTAAGGTATTTAAT
Organism: Tupaia belangeri chinensis; assembly: GCF_000334495.1. Taxonomy (NCBI): domain Eukaryota; kingdom Metazoa; phylum Chordata; class Mammalia; order Scandentia; family Tupaiidae; genus Tupaia; species Tupaia belangeri. The sequence continues at coordinate 513,404 of NW_006159713.1, read as the reverse complement.
TTTCTGATGGTAGGTTCATACATATATTACAATTATCTATGTTTATGGCTAAATCCTCAACAACACCAGCCCATAATTCCATTTAGGTCACACAAAATACTTTAAGCATCTTTTTATCTCCCCAGATACATGACATAATACCTTATATAAATTTGTTTCTTAAATGTTTAACGAATGCTATTAGGAAAAGAATCAGTGAAACTGTGATGCCTAACCCAGGTGAATAAACACACATATTTTGAAAACAAATATTTAATATTTAAATACTAATTGTAACAGTGGCCATCACTATTCTGGTATTATACAGATTTCATAATGGGTGTTCATAATCTGGATGTGTCTATAGGCGTTATAACAAGGAAACAAGAAAAAATTAAGAGTCCTATTGGGCCAGCCAGGTGGCCTGGTGGTTAAGACAGCTGGATCACACATGGCTAACTGTGTAGTCTGAGTCCCAGACAAGGCAGCTTGGACAATACGCTGGGTGCATATGCATGTGTGCCCAAAATCCAGAAAAGAAAATAGAGGAGAAAGGATTATGGTGTGGCTGGTACTTTCTCACTTTCCCTCTCTGATGAGTGCACATGCCCTATAGCAAAACAAAACAAAACAAAAGTAAGTCCTGTTATAGATCCTGATGCATATCTTCAGAGTATAGATCAGAATTAAAGAGACTTTCTGCATCCCGTTCTTATGGCCTGTCCTAGCCATAAGAGTAATAGCATTTGAAGAGTTATTTCAGCTACATAAATAAATAAACAGATGAGGAGTAAACTGCCAGGAGTAAGTGAAAACATCCAAATTGTACAGACAGAATACTGGTCATAAACCTGACAAAACCTTAAAAAGTAACATGACCACAGCACCAATACTGAAACACTAACAGCGATACCTAAACTGTAAATAGATGAAAGAGAAAATGTAAATACAGAAGTGCAAAGATAGGTTTTGTTGTCTTGGTCCATGAAAGGATTAAAGTGGAGGAGAAATTCCAGTCTAAGTTTGACTGAACATGCTCCTGCTCTTGGAATTTGGTGTACTAACATGAGACACCGTAATGAAGTAGTTAATATTGGCCTTGATTTTGATAATACTTATAATCTCTCAAAACACCAGTGTGGACAATAGTAATAGCTACTATGGCTGTAGATGCCTTTTGTTAACTTATTCAACAGTCTTTGTTGAAAGAAAAACATTTGCTGTGATCCTTCTGAGTTACCTTTGATAAGATATGGATGATTACAACACTTCCTGAGCTCCATCATGGTATTGACCAAGTTAGGTACATTAGTTTGCCCAGCTCCTTTGGATAAAAATGAAAAGTTTTTCTCCAAAATAGCCCGGTAGTATTTCTTCTGAATGTTCGTAAGTTCTACTTCAATGATAGTTTCCTCTTTAGGGGCCAACTTCTTTTCTACATCTTCTTTTAATCGCCGCAACATCATTGGTTTCAGGATAGCCTGCAGTTTCTGCACCTGAGTAAAATATGATAAAAAGATGTATAATACAAATGAGTCTTTGGTTAGAAATACATGATCTGGAATTTAGGGTACTTATTTACAAAGAGCAAAAGGGTACCTGTTCCTCTGTTTTCAGATCCCCAAATTCTTGCATAAATGTTGATTCAGAAGGAAACCTTAATGGTTCGAGAAAGTGAAGGAGACTGAATAGTTCTTCAACTGTATTTTGGAGAGGTGTGCCAGTCAAAAGTACCTTGTGCTCCTACATAAATCAAGAACAATTTATATCAAATTACTAAAGTTCTAGTAAAGCTGACTTAGGTTATCAAATGTTCAGTGTTTATCTGAACATAATTCTCAAATACATCTCTGTCCACAAATCTTTAGTACTGTATTTTCTCAGTCATGTTTTAAAACTTCTGTATTATTCTTATTAATAGCTTACTTTATAAGCTATTAACTTTTACCTATTCATTCTTTAAAATGTTCTAAATAATTTTAGAAGCACATTTTAGGTCTTCTCAGAGAAATAAACTATATAGAGAGGGTATTTGCTTCTTTTGTATAAAACCATCCTTTGGGGACCAGCAGTTAGCATAATGGCTATGTCGCTGGACTCCCACGTAATCGACTGCGGTTTGCATCCTGGACCCGGTGGCTTAAAACTCACGCCAGACGTGGGTGCGTGCCCAAGATCCCCAGAGGAGAATGGAGGAGAAGGGATTGCGGCGTGACCATCCCCCCTGGGGGGCGATTTCTCGCTTTCTGTCTGTCTCTGTCTGGCGAGTGCACGCGCCCTACAGCAAAAACGTCTCAAAAAAAAAAACAAAAAAAACAAAAAACACCATCCTTTGTATATTTGTGTATCAAAATTGAGGTTACAATTCAAGAATGTAAAGGGCTGACTGGAATTTGCTTCTAAACTGGAAGTCTATTAAAAATTAAACATAATAGTAACAAGAAAATAAATAATACTTTCAAAGATAATAGTACAAATTGTTATAATTTAAAATTATATCTGACAACACCTCTAAATTCCCAGATTAAATATTTGTATACATGTCTATGTATCTGCATGTATATGTATATGCTAGTGAATGGTCTAAAAAAAAACACGTCGGGGACAACAGGTACTGTAGTGGATGAAGTGCTGGACTCCCACAGGACCGACTGCAGTTAGAGTCCCAGACCTGAGGCTTGAAGATCATTCCTGGCACATGTTCCCAGGTGCCCAAAATTCTAAGATGAGAATTGAGGAGAGGGGACTGTGGTGTGGCCATCCACCCTGGGATGGTGATATCTCACTTTTTCTCTCTTTTTGCTAAGTGCACACACCCTAAGGCAAATCTTAAAAAAAAAAATATAAAAAGATACATGCCAAACCATAAATACTGGAGAAAGGAGCCAAACTGGATGTGGGTCATAGATGAAAAGGGAGTAAAAAGGAACACTTTAATTTTTACTGAATGTGGTTCTACTATATTTGAATTATTAGTTTGAGTACTCATGCACTGATTATGTGATCTTAATAACCAAAATGTTAACTAATTAAATGAATTATTAATGTTTAATTTGGAAGAAGTAAATACACTAATAAAGATAATTTTAAGAAATCACATTGGGGCCAGCAAGTGGTGTGGTGGTCAAGGTGCTGGACTCCCACATAGCTGACTGTGGTTTGAGTCCTGGATCTGGCATCTTGCTTTCTCACTTGCCCTTTCTCTCTCTCTGGTCAAATTAAAAATAATAATAATTAAATAAGTGTTCTTAAAAAAAACATTAATTATAAACAACATGCATTAAGCATGTAGAACTGTGAAGGAACTCTTTCTATCATAATTGATCTAAATAATGTCTTAGCTTTGATAAAAGGGCTTCCTTTTTTAATTAAGAAATTGATAGCTTAGGGCCAGCAGGTAGCATGGTGGTTAAGGGACTGGACTCTCACATGGCTGACCAATGTTTGAGTCCCAGATCTGGTGACTTACTTTCTCACTTTTCTCTCTCTCTGTGTCTCTGTCTTTCTCTGGTAAGATCATGTTCCTTATAGCAAACTCTATTTTAAAAACTAAATATATTAAATAAAAATTAAATAAAAAAGAAATAAATACAAAATATTAAAGATTGATAGCTTAAAATTTATGGTCTTAGTTTCTTAATTACAGTATAAACTCTACAGAGGTATTTTTAAATTTTAGAACATAATTACTAAGATTTTTGGAAGAAAGAGCTTTAGTCTTAGAAAAGAGATGAGATTTGAGGGCACCAGGTGGCATAGTGATTAAGGTGCTTGACTCCCACATAGTTTAAGGTGGTTTGGGTCCGGGGTCCCCAGCTTGAAACTCACACCAGGTGCATGTACATGTGTGTGCCCAAAATCCTGAGAGGAAAATGGAGGAGAAGCGACTGTGCCCATCCCCTGTGGAGGATGATTTCTTGTTTTCTGCCTCTGTCTCTTTAGCAAGGGAATGTACCCTACAGCAAAAATCTCATCAAAAAAAGATGAGGGAACCAGCAGTTGGCGGAATGGCTATGTCACTGGACTCCCACGTAGTCAACCGCGGTTCGCGTCCTGGACCCAGTGGCTTGAAACTCACGCTGGGCGTGTGTGCGTGCCTGCCCAAGATCCCGAGAGGAGAATGGAGGAGAAGGGATTGCGGCGTGACCATCTCCCCTGGGGGGTGATTTCTCGCTTTCTGTCTCTATGTCTCTCTCTGTCTGTCTGGCGAGCGCACGCGCTCTATAGTGAAAACCTCTCCAGAAAAAAAAGGATTTTGCCTTGAGTGTGTGTGTGTGTGTGTGTGTGTGTGTGTATGTGTGTGTTTATAAAGTTTTAGCATTAATGCTTTGACTATTACCTTTTATTATGAACTAAAAAACTGAATTAAATATTAAACTTAATACTGCTGATATCAAAATACTTACCAGGTTCATGAGTTTCAGACCTTCTAGGAGTTTACAATTTTTATTTTTCAACCTATGTGCTTCATCAATAATCACGCATCGCCATTCAATTGCATTAAGCTCTCCACAGCCCCCAAGAATCATTTCAAAAGTTGTGATGATGGCTTGAAATCTGTATGCTCCGCGAATAATACGTCCCTAGAAATTATCATATAATTTGCTAAAATGTCTTAATTGCATATTTTATTCCTGTTAAATGGCAAAAAAGTACATCTAATGACATCTGCTACAAAACATTTTTCACTGAAATTTTTACAGCATACACACTCCCTCAAAATGGAGTTTAAGCATTAAACTGTTATTAGATTGCTATTTTTCAAAACTAGTGTCAAAAGTTATACCATGCAATTATATTATTATACTTGTATCCAAATAAATATTTCTGAGTAAAGTGTCTTAAGTATTGTAATAACAATGTTATGTGAAGAAAGGAATGATCATTATAAAATCTGGCTAATTAAATTTTAGTATTGGGTATGGTGATTAATGTGGCTGGATCCCAAATGGCTAGCAGCAACAGTTTGCATAATGGCTATGTCACTGGACTCCCATGTAGTTGACTGTGGTTCGAGTCCTGGACCCGGTGGCTTAAACTCACGCCAGGAACATGTAACGTGTGTGCCCAATATCCTGAGAGGAGAATGGAGGAGAAGGGATTGTAGCGTGGCCGTCCCCCCTAGGGGGTGATTTCTTGCTTTCTATCTCTCTGTCTCTGTCTGTCTGTCTGGCGAGTGCACACGCCCTATAGCAAAAAGCCTCTCCAAAAAAAGATTAAATAAATAAAATAAATAAATAAATATCCTTTTATTATACACAAAAAAATCTTTCAACTTTTTCTGGCCATCATATTTATGTCAAATTCACATATACTAAAATTGTAACTTTGTTAAAAACCTCAAAGTCTTGGGATTTTAGTTGTGCCTTCTATGAAAAATAAGGTCAAACAAATCATTTTAATGACATGACACAGCTTTAAAATTCTACAAATATGATTACAGATAATAAAACACTATTGGAAGAGAATCAAACTATAACCTAAGATGTCATAGACTCCAAAGATAAAAAGTTAATAGTTTTCAATAGAACTAAAGAATACCTGAATGATTACATAGATGCTTAATTTGATATAAATGTAATTGTTTCAATCTCAGCAGCAGAAGGGACAATGAGGTTACAGTAACAAAATCATCTAATTTACTCATTTTCAGTTTCATGAAAGTAAAGAGAAAAGTTATAATTGGGAGACGAAAGTAAAAGGCTATGTACTTATCTTACTTCAACTTCTGTCACATCACATGACCAGGCCATGCATTATAATGATTCTTTTAGTATGGAAGAATGAATTAAACAAAAATAACATATTAAGGTGCTTCTGAGGAAACATTTTCAATTAAAAAGAACAATTCTATATGAATCATGTTTATTAATTTTATTTCTTAATAAAAACTTTTATCTAAAAACATTATATTAATACTCAAGATTGCAACTTGGTACTTCATGTTTTTCTAGTTTTTGCTGCTAGAAAAGTCTTTCTTACATTGTCCTCATCTTGTTTTATGATCTGTGTAGGACCCTTTCTTTCCAAAAAAGTGGTCAAAGTAAAATAGAAAATGTGCCTCCAGGATCCAGGGGAGAGGAAAATCACTGAATCAATAGACTGCTGAAGCAATCAATCCTAAGAGGAAAAAGACAGAGGTATGGTGCCAGCAGGTGGCATGGATATTAAGGCAGCTGGATTCCACATGGCCTACTGCACAGTTTGAATTCTGGGGCCCAGTGGCTTGAAAGTCATGCCAGGCCTTTGTTCGTGCATGCCCAAAATTCCAAGAGGAGAATGGAGGAAAGGGACTGTGGCATGGCCATCCCTCAGATGATTTCTCACTCCCCACCCACCTCTGTCTCTTTCTCTGGTTGGCATGCACAAACTACAACAAAAACTTAAAAAGGAAGTATGCTAGTATCACATATAGAGTACACAAAGCAAACAAACCCAATTTTAAAAAGTGTCTAAACTCAACATCCATTAGACATGAAAGAAAACCTATGGTCTCACTTCAACAGGTATTTAAAACCATGGTGTTCACTAAAATTTAGGGAGAAAAGTTGGGGGACAACCAGAGAGACAGTTTTTATTGTAAAAATAAATTTAATGCTGGGAACCAGCAGTTAGCGTAATGGCTATGTCGCTGGACTCCCACGTAGTCGACCGCGGTTCGTGTCCCGGACCCGGTGGCTTAAAACTCACTCCGGGCGCGTGTGCGTGCGTGCCCAAGATCCCGAGAGGAGAATGGAGGAGAAGGGATTGCGGCGTGACCATACCCCCTGGGGGGTGATTTCTCGCTTTCTGTCTCTATGTCTCTCTCTGTCTGTCTGGCGAGCGCACGCGCCCTACAGTGAAAAATCTCCCCCCAAAAATAAATAAATAAATAAAAAAAATAAATAAATTTAATGCTTATTTAAAAATAAGTAGTGGAGGAGGCAGGTGGCATGGTCGTTAAGGTGCTGGACTCTGACATGGCCCACCAAGGTTAAAGTCCAGACCTGATGCCTTGCTTTCTCACTTTCCCTCTCTCTCTGTCTCTCTCTGTTAAGTACAAGTACCCTATAGCAAAAATTAAAATAACAATAACCAAATAAAAAGGTTTAAGAGAAAAAAAAGTACTGGGGCCAGAGGTGGTAGGTGGTTAAGGCACTGGACTCCACATGATTGACTGAGGTTTGAGATTTGGACCTGGCAGCTTGAAAAATCACACCAGGTGCTGTGCATGTGTACCTAAAATCCCAAGAGGAGAATGGAGGAGAAAGGATTGTGGTGTGGTCATTCATTCTGGGGGGGGGGCGGGGGAGTGATTTCTCACTTGCCTTCTCTCTCTTCCCAGCAAGTACATGTACCATATGACAAAAAAACAACCCCCCCCCAAAAAATAGTAAAAGAATTATTCTAGTTGAAAAATTAAGGGTTATGAACAAATCTGTACATCTGAATAAATTAGTAAACTAACTTTTTGTCACTATTCTTTTAGCTAATGAAATTTATTGTAAAATATGATAAATTAAAAAGTTTAAACTAAGATCTAAGTAGGTCATTAAAATCTATGCTAGATTTAGAGTTGGTACATAATGCTTATCATTTTTAGTCCTTACCTTTCAAATAATAAATAAAATCATCAATAACACACCTGTGAATCCCTGAAGTACATCTCATATTGCTGTATCATCTGTCTGCTGATCAGGCTCCCATGATAAACCACAACATTAATGTCAGTCCATGTACGAAATTCTCTCTCCCAGTTTGCAATCGTAGAAAGTGGAGCAATAATCAGGAAAGGTCCTCTTATACCAGTCAGAAGGATTTCGTAGAGGAATGTAATTGATTGAATAGTTTTGCCAAGACCCATTTCATCTGCTAAAATGCAGTTTCGCCTGAAATAAACAAATATATTATCCATGTATACATTGGGTTTCTCGATATACTATAATATTTTAAAACATAAATATACAAAAATAATCAAAGATAAAATAAAAATACTTTCATTTATAAAGACATAGAAGTTGCTGAAGAATAAAGGAGACTCAAGATTACAATTTTATTATAATCCTGAAAAAGGGAAAACTGAAGATATTTGTAGTTTTAAAGTAAAAGTACCTCCTAAATGTTTGATATTTTTTAGAGTGAAAAGCATGAACAAGGCAAACTAAAAATATTATTTATTCAGGAAGCATTTTTAATTACTTTCTATATGTCAGGACAGTAAGAGAAGATAAGGTACAAAAGAAACAACATATTCTCACAGTAAGAGAAGATAAGGTACAAAAGAAACAGAACATATTATATGCTTTGTTGGGAATTATATCCATTAGAGAAGCTCACAGGCAAATGAGTAAAGTGCAATCATGCAAAGTGCAATCACAGAATAAAGCACCATGTCTAGACATTAGAAAAGTCTATAAAGCTTGAATGAAACAGATAACCAAGTCATTTCTCTACATGTTCTTGATTCAATGTGTATGGAGTAAACATGTTCTTGATTCAATGTGTATGGAGTAAAATCAAATCAGCTGTAATTTAAAAAATAAGCTCCAAGATGATTATAATCAGTGGCCAGCTGAAAAATCATCAGTAAAAAGTTTATTACAGAAGTTCAGAGAAGTGTCAAATTCTAGTTAGACAGATGACTTCCTTCAGATAAGAGACCAGTAATGAGTAGGGTTTTGCCAGGACACAGTAAAGGAGCAGAAGTGTAAAGAATAAAGAACATTATCAACTTGGGACCAAACTTTTTAATATGGCTTACAGGGAAGAGTAAAAGGAGGAAAAATTATAGAGACAAGTAGGGGTCATAAATAAAAAAAAGTTAGAAATCAGTGGAATGGGAATCAGTGAAATCTTTAAAAAAAAAACAAACAAACAAACAATGAAATTAGGTTTATATTTAAGTTTACTCTGATGATATTGTGGATAACAGAGGGTAAGAAGTTGAGACAGTACCATAACAGCAGTTGGGAAACCATAACAGAGGGTAGAAAATGGGGACACCTGGACTAAGAGGAGAAAACTGAATATAGAGTTAAATTTTGAGTTAGAATAAACTGGATCTAGTCCTCAACTAGATGTATGGAGGGCAGGATGACAGATTATAGTCGGGGTAAATAATAAGTTGTGCTATTATTAACCAAGATGGAAAACACAGAGGAAGAACAAATTTGAAATGCCAGAATTAGGACATTATTATAATATTAAATTTTGAATCTGTTTTGTTGGCAGAGACATTCAGGGAGCAAGAGGCAAGCAGGAATATGAACCAGAGAACAAGGTCTTAAGAGATAAAAATGGGACCATGAGAATATTATTGCTAGGTGAAGATATATAGGAGTGTAAAGAATGTCTTAGGGAGAATGAACATGTAATATGACAAAAAAGCTAGAGATAGGACCTGGGGCAAGTAAAATAAAAAAAACTTCTAAAAGGCATGTGGAGAAAGACAAATAGTAGACTATTTAAAGGAATCGTCACAGAGGTAATCAAGAGCTAAGAGAAAGTCATGCTGTGAAGGCTGTTGGTAGTTACAATCTAAAAAAGTTTAAAGGAAAGGAGGTATACCAATTACTGTCCAATGGAGCAAATAGAACAAATGTGGGCTAAAAAACAGCCCACAGATTGGAAAATTATGAGTCTCGGAGAAGAAAGAGAAACAAAATCCAGACTACAGCAGATTCAAGAGAGAAGCAGAGATGAGAGAAGCAGAAATGAAGAGAGGTAGTACAAGGTACTCTACCTAGAAATTTGCCTAGAAGTTACAAAAAGGACTTGAAGTTGCCAGAAGGAAAAGCAAAGCCAAGAAAAACTTATCTTTTTTTTTTTTAATAGATTGATTAAACCCAAATTTGTTCACAGACTGAAAGGATGATAATCATCATCAGGGATGGCTTGAAGATACAAAAGAGAAGGATGATAACCAACTTAAGTGAGGCTCTAAGAAGACTAGGTGAGATGGCATGTCAAGTGTTGTGGCAGCCTTGGGCCTGGACAACGACCTTGTAACTTCTCACACATGAAGACAGGTAACAATGGTATGGATGGTGAAATATCTGCAGGCTTAGATTTGATGTTGAGCAAAAACCTGAATGAGTTCACCTACCCCGTGTTACTCTGTAAAGCAAACATATACAGAGAATAAAGTGGGAAGGGTTATGAAAAAATGGCAAAAGGAAAGTAGTTAAAGTTTAAAATAGCAATGTAGGCATGGGAAAGGGTACTGTTCAGAGAAGACAACTTAAAAGAAATACTGGGTTGTTAGAAAAGTCGTGATGCATAGATTTTTCTTTCTTTTTTTGGAGAGGTTTTGGCTATAGGGCACGTGCGCTCACCAGACAGACAGAGAGAGACAGAGAGACAGAAAGCGAGAAATCACCCCCCAGAAGGGATGGTCACGCTGCAATCCCTTCTCCTCCATTCTCCTCTCGGGATCTTGGGCATGCGTGCACACGTGCCCGTCGTGAGTTCTAAGCCACCTGGTCCGGGATGCGAACCGTGGTCGACTACATGGGAGTCCAGCGACATAGCCATTATGCTAACTGCTGGCTCCCGATGCATAGATTTTTCTGACAGCCCAATATTTTTAACTATTTTACCTGGATGGGTTCCAGGAAAAGTGACTAATATTTAGAAAATATAAACCAAAGGGAAGAGTGCTACATGGGATAACAGGGTCTTTTCATTCCATCTAACTGAGTTGTATGAGTCATCAAGTGTAACAACTCAAAAAAAAAAAATCATGTAACAAGTAAAAACAAAGAAAAATGATTTTGAATAAGTGTCATTAAATTTTGCTATTAATACTAATAAGAGTGACTTCATTTGCTCTTTTACATACACTACTTAGTAAACTTCTCTCTTAATCATAGTATCATACTATACTTTTTTTGCAATTATCTTTTCATGTCAATAAGGAACATGAGATATGGTCAATAAAAGAATTTGAACAACTTGAAAAAGAAATAATAACAATGAAAAAGTAATTCATTACTGGGTTCTCATGTTTTATCTTTTATGTGTCAGCTATTTCATTAGAGACATATATTAAATAAAGAGATCTAATTCCAAACATGTACTTTGCTCACAACTCACTAACGAGGGTCAATTACTGGCAAAGAGTAATATAAGCTAAGAAAGACGCCAGAATATAGCAGATGATTTAGGACTCTAGAAAAGGTATTTTTAAATTATTAATCAACATGCCAACTTTTTCTATTCAGATTGGTACACATATAAAGAAAGCAATTATAGATGAAATCCTAAATTATAATTTACATATTTTGCTGAGATAACCTTACTTTAAATAATAAATACTTCATGACAATTAACAGTACAGCCATATCAGTATCTATTTCACTCAACATATTTTGGTACATTTTATGAAGCAAAACACTCTAAAATGTTTTCTATTAAGATATACTACTTACCTATTGTACCAATTGAACAAGAGCCAGTTGAGTCCTTCCAGTTGATATTCCCTGAGTTGATTGCCATTTTTATAGTCCCTGGATTGATCTATTTTCTTCCAAATATTAGAGGGAGGACGGTCCTTCATGGAAAAAAACAAAGGAAAGATGATGTATATCAGACGTTTAAATCTTCTATACATCTTATTCATGGCAAAAAGCACTGCTTTAGAAATAATCCTACAAGCAGGACAGCTCTGTGGCACAGGGGTAGTGCAGTGCTTGAGAGAAGCTGGGTCCTATATGGTGACTGTGGTTCAAATCCCCAGCCCAGTCAACCTGAGACATGCCACATACACAAGCATGTGCCCAAGATCCAATGGACTAGGGGACTAAGGAAGTGGGATCACAGTGTAACTAGACCCTGTGGATGGTGCTCCTCTCTCTCTTGCTGGTGTACATACATATTCTCTTATCATGAGTTAAAAAAAAATAATCCTATAACAGTATACAATGTTATAATAAAATTTAACCTAACATTTAAATATCAAATTAATTCTGGGCCCAGCAGGTGGCATGGTGGTTAAGGGCGCTAGATTTTCACATGGCCAACTGTGGTTCAAGTCCTGGATGTGGTGGATTTTCTTTCTCACTTTCCCTCTGTCTCTCTGTCTCTCTTTGCTCAAATTAAAATAATAACAACAACAAATGTAAATAAGTAAATAATTCTTGAAAAAAATTAATTCTAAAAAATCTCTTTGGTAAAGATGAATAGGAATATGTAATTCCTAGCTCATTTTATGAAGCCCTGATAACCAAATTCAGAAAAAGAAACTATAGGCTAATAGCCTTTGAACAGAGATATAAAAATTCTTAACAAAATTCTACGAAATGGAATCTAACAATATATAAAAAGGAGAGTACATAAGGACTGACTATGGTTTTTACAAGAAAAAAAGATTTAAAATTTTAAATTAATCAATGTGCTCAACAGATTTTAAAACAAAAATAAGATAATTTCATATGCAGAAAACATATTTAAAAAATTCAACATCCATTCTTAATAAAAAGCTCTCTTCAGGGAACCAGCAGTTAACGTAATGGCTATGTCGCTGGACTCCCACGTAGTTGACCGCAGTTCGCGTTCTGGACCCGGTGGCTTAGAACTCACGCCAGACGCGTGAGCGTGCGTGCCCAAGATCCCAAGAGGAGAATGGAGGAGAAGGGATTGAGGCGTGACCATCCCCCCCTGGGGGGTGATTTCTTGCTTTCTATCTGTCTCTCTTTGTCTGGCGAGCTCAAGCGCCCTATAGCAAAAACCTCTCCAAAAAAAAAAAGCTCTCTTCAAATTCTAAATAGAACTCCTTCAACTTGTTAAAGAGCATCCATGAAAAAGCCAAAGTTAACATCATAATTAAAGGTAAAAGACGGAATGCTTTCCTCTTAAGATCAGGAATAAGGCAAAGATGTCCTCTGTGTGTCCCTCTACTTCTATTCGACACTGTACTGTAGCCTCCAAGAGTGTAATCAAGAAAGAAAAACAGATGAAAGCAAGATTGGAAAGGAAGACCTTCTATATTCATAGAAGATGATTTGTCTATATAAAAAATTCTGTGGACTACAAAAAAACAAAACTAAATACTGATTTTAGCAAGACTCCATAATATGAAATCAATATACCAAAGTCAATCATATTCTATATTGTAACAAAAATCATGAATAAATAAAAATAGCTATTTTATTATGGCATTCAAAATATACACTAGTTAGGAATAAATATGACAAATATAGTATAAGACCAGTATATTTAAAGCTAGATAACACTTAAAAAAATAGAGTAAATAAATGGAGGGAAATATGTCATGTTCATGAATTAAGATGCTTAACATTTTTATTCTTCCCAAAATCAAACAACAGATTCAAAACACAACCAAAATGCCATGAAGGTTTTTGTAGAAATTGAAAAGCTGATTCTAAAAGCATATGGAAATATAAAGAACTAGAACAGCTAAAAACAACTTTGAAAAAGAAGAATGAAGCTGGAGAACTTACACTGACTGATTTTAAGTCAAGGTTATGAAAGTTGTAAAATCAAGACTATGTGGAATTGATGTAAAGATAAAAAAAAAAGGTGGAACATTAAAGCTTATAAAAAATAAACCCACAGGTATTTAGGTGAACAGACTGTTTTTTTTAAGAAGTTTTTTTTTTTTTTTTTTTGCTATAGGGCGCATGGGCTCGTCAAACACAGAGAGAGAGAGAGACAGAAAGATAGAAAGTGAGAAATCACCCCCCAGGGGGGATGGTCACGCCACAATCCCTTCTCTTCCATTCTCCTCTCGGGATCTTGGGCACGCACACACATGCGTCCGGCGTGAGTTTAAGCCACTGGGTCCGGGACACGAACCACGGTAGACTACGTGGGAGTCCAGCGACATAGCTATTATGCTAACTGATTTTTTTTTATAAAAATAAATGCAATTCAGTGGAAAAAGTTTTCTGAAGAAATAGTGCTTTAACAATTAGATACTCATGAGCAAAAATAAACTGTGATTCACACTCTGCTCTACATGCAAAAATTAACTCAAAATGGGTAACAGACATAAATATTATCTAAAACTAAAAAATTTCCAGAAGGAGAAAAATCTTTGTGAACTTGGGTTATGGAACTATTTCTTAGATAAACCAAAAATACAATTGACATTGAAAGATAAACCGAACTTAATAAAAATTAAGAACTTTTGGTCTATGGAAGACTGTTAAGATAATGAAAATGAAAGCTAAAGAATATGAGAAAATATATGCAAATAAATAATATACGGAATAAAAATCCTTTATCTAGAATATATAAACAATTCTTAAAGCTTTAATAAGAAAACAAATAATTAAAAATACACAAAATATTTGAACAAGCACCTAATTAACGAAGATAGCCTAATGGCAAATGTATACACAAAAAGATGTTCAACATTATTAATCAGTAGGAAAATACAAATAAAAATTATAACTACAGTATCACACCATTATGAATCTAATGAAATTGCTAAGATTAAAAAATGTGGCTATACTGGAGTTACCAGGTGGCATGGTTTAAGGTGTTGGACACTCTCACATGGCTGACCATCGTTTGAGTCCCAAGTCCCAGACCACCTGGTGGCTTGCTTCTCACTTTCCTTCTCTTTCTCTCTGTCTGTCTCTGGTCAAATGAAAACAAATGAATGAATAAATAAAAATTTTAAAATATATAATTATTTTTTTAAAATGTGGCTATACCAAGTGCTGGCAAGGGTGTGAAACAACAGAACTCCTATACACTGCTGGTGGGAATGTAATATGGTTTGACAATTGGAAAAATGTTGGCAGTTTCTTAAAACGTCAAACATACATCTCCCATATGACCTAGATATTTTACTTACAGATTTTTACTCAAGAGAAATGAAAGTATATGCTTATACAAAGACTTGTACACTAACGTTCACAGCAACTTTATTTCTAATAGCCAGCATAAATATTCATCAGGTGAACAGATAAACAAATTGTGGGACATTATAGTACAACAAATACTATTTAGTAATAAAAAGGAATGAAGTAGACACATGTAACGACTAACAATTATGCTTATGAAATAAGATATATGAAAAAGAGTATATACTGGGACCAGCAGGTGGCGTGGTGGGTTAAGGTGCTGGACACTCCCACATGGCTGACCAGGGTTCAAGTCCTGAATCTGGTGGCTTGCTTTCTCACTTCCTCTCTCTCACTCTCACCCTCTGTCTCTCTCTGGTCAAAATGAAAATTAAATGAATAAATAAAATAAATAATTAATTATTTCAAAAAAATAGAAAGAAAAAGTATATACTATTTACGTAAAATTACAGAAAACAAAAAGTAATTGAGCAATATAAAGATCAGTAGTTCTTTAGGAAGGAAAGTGGGGAAAGGAAAGATTTATGAGGGAGGGGTTACAAAGAAACATGAGAAAGCTTTTGGGAATGATAGCTTATTAGCTTGATTAGGATGAGGGTTTCATATGCCAGAACATACAAAACTGTACTTTAAATATGTGCAGTTTATTATATGTCAATTCAGCCTCAATAAAGCTATCTAAAAAGGAAGAATAGTGCATATCAGATTTTTCTCACATAGATTTTAAATCTCCCATACAGATTTACTACTTTCTTTTTGGGAGAGGTTTTTGCTATGGGCACGTGCGCTCACCAGAAAGACAGAGAGACAGAAAGCGAGAAATCACCCCCCAGCAGGGATGGCCATGCTGCAATCTCTCCTCCTCAATCTTCTCTCAAGATCTTGGGTATGCAATCACGTGCACCTGGTGTGAGTTTAAGCCACCGAGTATGGGACCTGAACCGCGGTCAATTACATGGGAGTCCAGTAACGTAGCCATTACGCCACCTGATGGTCCCCAGATTTACTACTTTTAACCACAATATCACTTATGATAATCATGGTACAAAGTGTTTCCTCTAAAAGAAATCTAGAAAGCTTAACATTATATATTAAATTTTAATTCATTTACATGTACGTATATATATTCAATAATTTTCGTTCCTCATTGATAAAAAAATCTATCACAAATTGATTCTGGGCAGCTAAGATATAAATATTCTGAAGGTTGCTGACTAGGTAGAGAGATAATATCCTAGGTCCCAAATTTTAGGGTCTAGGTATCAGGATACATAAATTACTGAGAAACATGCAGAAGTTTTTCTACTGTCTAAAATTGTATTGTACAGCTACTAATCAATAAAATTACACTTCTAAAAACTGTTAGGGTGATCAGGGTAAGTATATGGTAATTATACATGAAACAATAAAATAGGTTATCAGTAATGAAAAAATAACTGGTTCATGAAGCTATACTGCTACCTAATACAATCAAGCTTTATTAAAGAAAATATTTCTTAATGATAACCAATGAACTTTAAAATAATGAACATATAATATTTTAATTGTTGCTTAAAAGAATTTCTATATTAAATCATATTCTCAATGGGCTCCCTTTCAGCAGTCTAATCACTATTCATATTTCATTAGTTTGAGATAGGGAGAAAATTCATTTATAGATCATTAAAAATACTTTACATGATTTATATGCTATTTACTTAACAATAACAGACTAGCAAAAAAAAAATCACTTACCTCCTACATGATTTAACTATAACAGACTAGCATTATTGTCATCAATTTTACATTAATTAAAGGGATTAATTACATTGGCTGAGCCCTCATTATCAGGGAATATACTATACAACTAAGGCATTTGTAATTTTTAAAAAGCTCCAAGAGATTTTGACGTATACCCCTAGTTGAGAACCACTAATTGAAATAGTAGCTTACTTGATGAGACCAAAGGTCTGGTTACATAGTCTCTACCCAAACTTTCATGACATCCCCATACTCAGTCTTTTAACTAAATGACACTTCTATTTTTTGATTCAAGAAAAAACATTTAGCGGTGAAAATAAGTGGGGGCACTGAATGGTGGTGCAATAATTAAAACACAATGTTCTATGAGGCTGACTCAAATGAGAAAGTTTCTGATTTATGTCCAAAGACCTCCCTGAGTATGCCAGGCATGCATGTGTCCATGATCTGGCACTGGCTGAGGCTTGGGGTGGATCATGGTGTCAAGACCCTATGGGGGGGCGGGTGTGCTATCTCTCATTCTTGTGCTCTTTGGGGAAGAAAGAAATTTCTATGACCAAATTATATTTGAAATAGGACATGACAAAATATTTAATAAAATTACAACATGTCTCCTCAGTGTGAATTTCTTGGTTGGATACCAAAATTAGATTTATACAACAACAATTTCATGTCTGAGAGAATGTAAAAAAACGAAATAACTATTAGCAATATCACAATTTGCTACAACCTTCTAATACTCTATTCCTTCTTTACTGAAGAGAAAATCAATCATCTACTGAGTTTTTTTTTTTTTTTTTTTTCCAGTGGGGAGAGGTTGGGTTTGAGGGAGCAGGGGAGGGAGAGAGATGCATGGAGTCAATAAGAAATCAGTATAAGTAATTTACACAAGCCTTTAACAATATTCTACATAAAAGGTTCTTCTAGAAAAAAAAAAAAAACTATTATAGAAATAGATAAACAATACAATTCCTGGAGAAATAACTGGTTTACAGAAAGAAGGAAAACATAGTACAATATGGATTTGTCTTTAAATAAAGAACTGAAAACTCTAGATTGGTGCTAGAACTGATATTATTATTTACATAAGCAATCTAAGAGAAAGACTAGTGAGAAAATTTTAAATTCCAGAGATTGAGATAAACATACTGAGTGGAGCAACTTTTCTAAGGGGAAATTTGGAAGGAAATACTAATCAAAGTTTTAAATACACATATGCTCTGACAAAGTAATTACACTTTAAATTTATCTCACAGAAATTTGTACAAAGGCTTCATGTTTAATGTGGCATTATTTCTAATAGCAAAAAACTGAGACATCTACTAATGAATGAACAGCTAGATTAATATACACACAATGTTATGTAGAAAGTAAAAAGAATACAATATTAATAGTGTACCAAGGACTAAATTTAAAATTC
This sequence comes from Tupaia belangeri chinensis, assembly GCF_000334495.1. Classification (NCBI taxonomy): domain Eukaryota; kingdom Metazoa; phylum Chordata; class Mammalia; order Scandentia; family Tupaiidae; genus Tupaia; species Tupaia belangeri. The sequence goes on along the minus strand of NW_006159713.1, from coordinate 495,452 downwards.
TAGGTTAACATTAAACATGCTAAACAAACATGCTAAGATTTTAGCTGGCTAAGACAGGTTCTTACCAAATGTCTTGTATCAGGTCTTGAAGCTTGCAATTGTTCAAACTCTTCTATTTTTGCAAGATCTACATCTTCTTTTAGTTCCCAAGTACTATCTTCATATGGCAATGAGCACCATTTTACTAAGTAGTAAATAACGGGCTGTAAAAAAATTTTTCATTTTATCATTTTGAAAAAGAGAACAGTAAGAAATAATTTAAAAAGAGAAAAGTTAGAAATAGTTTAAATATACTATCCTATGTCAAAAATCAATGAAACAATTTTTTAGGCCTTAACTCTTAAAAAGTACTAGGTCTTAATATTTTGGAAAGTTTTAGGTTATCACTTAACTTAAATATTTTTACCAAATTATTTACCTCACCAGTATCCTTATCTTCACAAAAAGAAACTTCTAAAACTCTGTCTACTTCAACGTAGTCTGGGTTAAATGGTTCTTCTTCCATCTAAAATTAAAAAGTGATATTTGACAAAGAAGTAAAAGAATAAACATAAGGACAAATCTACTAGTAGTTCCTTTAGAATAAACATGAAAGTTGGTTTCCATTGATTCTAAAAAATGAAATTCTTCTCATTTAATTTCCAGATATTATGAATCACCATGTTATAAATAATATTACCAACTAAATAGCACTAACAGAATAAGGTACTCTAGACAACTAGGTTACTCTAGAAGGTAAGTTCCTTAAAGATTTCTTTAAGGTGTACAGAATCTACTTTTAATTCTAACTCAGATTGGTTCCTCCTTTATTTCTTACTCACTTATCACTTCTTTCTTGGACCTTTATAAATAACCTCCTAACTGGTCCTCCAACTGCTGTCTGGCCTCTGTTTCATCTGGTTTTCACATTGTCCCCAGAGTGACTTTCTCAAACATAAATCTTATATATTGTTTTCTTGCTTAGTATCCTTCACTGATTCTTCCCTGCTTGTGAATCAGTTCCACATTAGGTTGTGTGGAATAAAAAACTTTTCCTTTGCCTCATCTCTTATCATTTGCCATAATTTTAACCCAAATTCCAAGCCCCAAATGTACAAAAACATGGTTTTTGAAGCTCACTGTTTTGCCATACCCCTTTTTTTTTACCCTCATTCCTTTCTTTTCTGAATAGATTCTTGTTTCTTGGCTGCACATCTCAACTTTTGGTGCTGCCCCTTCTTCTCTGCTTAACCTATAAATGTTGTAGTACAACAGTGCCTTGCCTTTAGTTCTCTTCACTATCTTAAACCTTTCTGGAGTGATACTATCATTCCTATGTTTTTATATAGGACATACCCAATAACAAAGAGGATTGCCCGATACCAAAATGGTAATTTGGGAGGGAAAGAGAAACAAAGGAAAGCAAAAAAGAAACTACTTGAGGTAATGGCATGTTACTTAGTTAGAGGTGATTATTTCACAATGTATACCCAGTCATCAAATTATGCACTTTAAATATAAATAACCTTAGGCCAGCAGGTGGCATAGTAGTTAAGGCATTAGACTCCCGGACCCAGTGGCTTGAAACTCACTCTGGGTACATATGCATTCGTTCCCGAAATCCCAAGAGGAGAATGGAGGAGAAGGGATTGTGACATAGTCACCTCCCTGGGGGGTGATCTCTCACTTCCTCTCTCTCCATCTCTCTGGCACCCTATAGCAAATCTCACGCAAATGCCAAAAACAAAACAAAACAAAACAAAACAAACAAACAAAATATATATATATATGTAGAAAAACAACCTTTGTCAAATATATCTTAATAAAAAACAAAACAAAACAAAACAAAAATCCTTCACTGGTTAAAAGGAAAAAAAAGAAACCCAACATGGCTTATTTATGTTATTATATCTAAGTGAGGTGAGAAATATTAAAGATTATTATTTCTAAAAACCTTCAGTTCATTGGGAACGTCTGTATTGTATCACAGTAAACAGGTGAAGGATCTGCCAGCATCCATAAACCGACAGATCATTAGAATCACCAAATTTTTTAGGTGAATTTAGTATTACAAAGGGAATAAACATAATTTTACATGAGAAATCTGCTGGGTACTACTTTAATTTAGTAATCAAAGTTAACCACCACTACGGGGACAAATAGGGATCATGTAGCACCAGATATGATTCACTAAGAATAATGCTTTGGGGACAGTAGGTGGTATGATGGTTGAGGTATTGCATTCCCACATGGCTGACCACAGTTCAAGTCCTGGACTACTGTTTTTATGTAAGATAATGTGTTTGTTTGAAGGAAATAAATAATGAAGCTTTTGCAACTTACTTTAAAGTGGTTAAGAAACAATAAGTGAGTGCAAGAGACAAATAGACAAAGTTCCAGATGGAGACAAAGAGAAAATGAATACAAATGATAAAGCAAACAAAATCTTAACATTTGGAAAATTAAGTTAAAATAAATGTGAAAACCTATAATATTTTTGTAACTACTTTGTTCAAAATAAAAAAGTAAACATTTTCAAGGGGCCAGCAGGCAGCATGGTGCTAACGTGCTGGACTCCAACACAGCTGAGGTTCAAATCTTGGATGAGACGGCTTGAAAAATCATACTGGGCACATGAGTATGCATGCCCAAAATTCCAAGAGGAGAATGGAGGAAAAGGAACTGTGGCATGGCCACCTCCCTTGGAGGGTGATTTCCTATTTTCCCTCTCTCCATGTCTCTCTCTCTCTGGTGAGTGCATATATCCTATGGAAAAAAAAAAAAAACTAAAAAAATAATAATAATAAAATTAAAAATATATAAAATTAAAATTAGATGGAGGCCAGCAGTGGCGTGGTAGTAAAGGTGCTGGACTCTCACATCACTGGCCACAGTTCAAGTCCCAGACCAGGCAGCCTCAAGATCACACCAGGTGCATGTGTATGTCCCCAAGATCTCTCAAGAGGAGAATGGAGGGGAAGAGACTGCAGCATGACCACCCCCCTCTGGAAGGTGATTTCTCACTTTCCTTCTCTCCAGTCAGTGCATGTGCCCTATACCAAACAAAACCTAAAAACAAAAAAATAAATAAATAAGAGCTGAAAACTACTCCTCTAAAAGTGTTTTGAGGGTTTTTTTTAATAAGAAAAAAAAATTTTGTAAGGAAAAAAAATCAGAGGAGGGAGAGGCATTTGTGGTAGTAATGCGTTCAACAATGAACACCGAAATACACTCTAATTTAAAAAATACCACCATTGTCCACTGTCCTAATTTATTAACTTCTGTTTCAATAAATTTCCAAGGTAATGTGGGGGAAAGAAAAACAGTCTATGTAGATAGCATTTATATTCAACTATTAATGCTAGAAATTTAATATTTAAAATACTTAAATTTTTGATAAATAATACTACATGTGTTCAGAGTCCAAAATATAATTGTCTTAATTATATTTTCTTACGTCTGCAAAAAAATGTGCTCTTTGTGCTTGTCTCAATTTGAATCGTTTGATTTTCTGCTGGATTCTTTTATCTTTCAAAAGCTGCTGTTCTGTGGCCCACTCGCAGTGAAGATAGGAGCTAAAATTTTTATAAAAGCAATATATTAGAATTATATAGAAAACCATGTTCTGTAAGATGTTTTTTAATCATAAATCCAATACATAATATTACCTTCAAAGTTTATCACTTCATTTAATTTCAATAGACCCCCATACAGTTTATAAAATAAAGCCACTGTGATCACTATATCCTAAGATTGTAGTTTAAAGGTCTACAATTAGCTATATACAAAAAAAGTGGTAAACTGATCAAAACTGTAACAGTAAGATGGGATTTATCTTTTATTTTCTTCAGTGTAACAGTTTAGTCATAATCAAAGAGCTAACTTATTTTGAGAAAAGCTGAAAAGCATACAAAGAAGAGTAAATAACTGTCCCAAAATTAGCACTCACTCCTATAACTTATTTCACTATATACAAGATTAAAATGAAGAACTTTAGTCAAAGCATCATATTGTGTACACTTGATGCAATAACATAACACTCATATTTTATTCAAAAAGAATAAAATCTGAAAAATTTGACAACAGGAATATAATAAATAATGTTTATAATCTATAAAACCTCAAAGCTTCCAGCATTTTGGTGTAGTAATCAAAAAAAAATTATTCCATTTTAACATGAAAGGTTTTAAATAGTGCCTTAAGTTATGCCTTCTCACTTCTTGTTGATTTTTAAGAATTGATGCAATTATAATAAAATACAGATAAAATAAAAATAATAATTTTAACAGATTTATATGTTATTAATTTTATTTAAATCAGTATTTTTCTATTATTTTTCTAATCCAAATACTTACTAATTCTTGTATTTTACAAAAAACTCTTCTGTATCAATCATCACTCCAGGTGATATCTAAGAAAATAAAATCAATCATTGTGATTCTTAAACAGGCCATGGAATACATAGGTGTAAAATATAATGTACCATTACTTACTTCCTTTTTTATAGTTCTAGAAGACAGTATTTTGTCTACAATTGCAGCATCTTCTTCGCTTGGATTCTCCTGTAGGAGAAAGATAAATAAAACACATTGTGAAAAATCTTTTATTTGCCACATTGTACATTTATGAATATAGTAAAATTCAATATACATTAATTTAGCACATGTGCCAGGCGTACACTTATGTTAGGGATTAAAAAAAGAGAAAATACACATCATTGCTATAATTATCCTTGTAAATATCTGCATCATCATCATAGCAAAAATATTGTATATTTAAATATTGTAGGCAATATTGTTTAGGTACTTAACATATTTATTGTCATCGCCACTATTATCTCTACTCTTATCATCTCTCTTTTACAGATCAGAAAATTTAGGCATAAACGGGTAAGTACTTCCCCAACGTCTCAATTCACTCAGCTGCTTACAATGCAGATAAGCAGGTTTACAGAGAGACCAGCAGATGGCTTGCTGGTTAAGGCACTGGATTTCCACATGGCACATTATGATGCAAGTCCTGGACCCAGCAGCTTGAAAAATCACACTGGGCACATGTGTGCATGTCCAAAATCCCCAGGAGAGAATGGAGAAGGAATTGCAGTATAGCCATCTCCCTTAAAGGGGGCGTTGACTTTTCATTTTCCTTCTCCCTGTCTCTCTCTCTCTCTCCACCCTGTGAATGCATGTACCCTAAGGAAAAAATAATTACATAAAAGGAAAGTACATATGCAAGGCAGAGGTGTCAAAACATAAGGCAGAGGATTGAGTGCTTATAGAGAAGTAGCAGGAGATGAAGTAAGAAAATCCAGACAAAGAACTTTACATACAGTGCTAAAAAGACATCATTATTTTTATGGATTTATGAAACTATTGGAAGAGTTCTCATAGAAAAGGAATTTAGGGGGGCAGTATGTGGCATGCTGGTTAAAGTGTTGGACTCCCACATGGCTGACTGCGATTTAGATCCCAGACCAGGTGGCTTACTTTCTCACTTTCTCTCTCTGTCTCCCTTTGGCCAAAATTTTTTAAAAAGGGGTC
>NW_006159713.1:483380-489922 GCF_000334495.1 Tupaia belangeri chinensis | reverse complement strand
TAGTGGTTTAATGCATTAAACTCTCATGCATTGGAACATGGCCTGAGTCCTGGACATGGCAGCTTAAAACTCACGCCAGTTACATGTGCATGTGTGCCCAAAATTCTGAGAGGAGAACGAAGGAGAAAGGATTGTGGCGTGGCCATTCCCCCAGAGGATGATTTCTCATTTCCTGTCTTTCTCTTTCTCCAGCAAGTGCACACATCCTATAGCAAACATAAAAAAATAAAACCAAAAATAAATTAATTGAATAAAATAACTCTTAAAAAAATAAAAAAAAATTTAGACATATTTTGCAGAATAAAATATAAGTTTGGAGTTATTTCAGGAATATTTAGCTATGAGGTAGAAAATATGGTGACACAACTGCATGAAGAAGCAAAAGAAACCAAGATGAAACCTAGGTTTCTAATTTGAATGACTCTACTAATATGTAGTCTAGGAAGATAAACTAGAGCAAGTTTTAGGAGGAAACACAGTGAAAGAATTTTAAAGAATTTATGTTAGTTTATGATGTTTTGTTATCATCATCTGTAGTATCTCTTACCACAAATAATTGTAAAGGTTGTTCCCCAGGTAAAGGAGCTGAATTCTTTTTTATTTTCATAGAACCCTTAACCTCTTCTTCAGACTGTTTTCCTTCTGCATCTTCTGCATATTTTTTTCTTTTAATTTGTCGATTTGATCTTCTTTTCTGTAATAAACCACAGGATCAGATACATGATTTATTTTTTTTTTAAATTTAAATAACTACTCCTAAAGTTGGCAATTTTATACATTACATTTTAAAATAATATTCAAAACATCTCTTATTTTTCTTTATAAAGGAAGATTATAATTTGCCCTTTACAGCAGGTTTATAATCTTCCTAAAGTTTTATTTCCCAGTTTCAAATAACAAAGATTAATAACAGGTTTATTATTTCTCTTTAGGTATTAAGAATGAAACAATTTCTGTTTTTTTTTTTAACCATTTCACAGCTTTGGCAAAATATATTTTATTAGTAATACCTTTATTGCTATTTTATTTTTCTTTGGAAAATATTGTTAAAGAAAATGAAAATGTATCTGTTTTATTTAATCTTCATATCTTGGGCAATATATATTTTTAACTGTCCATACTTTCAGTTTTTGCCCAAATCCTAAAAAACATATCAGATGAATATTGATTAAATAATTAATATGGAGCATAAACCTAGAAGAAATGAAATATTTGCCAAAATGCATGAAACTTTGTTTAAAGCAGAATAAAATAAAATGTTTTAAAATAAAGACACAAAATAATAAAGTATTAAATCTATCAAATAATTAAATATAAATGAATGAAGAAAGTGTTTCACTAACTTTCTGGCTTTCCTTAAAAATGAAAAACATCACTATCATAAAAAATGATTGTCTTTACAAAGAGTAACATAATTTTAGAATAATCTAAGTAATTTTAAATCAGGAACCAAATATACATAGCTTTACTTACCTCCCTAAATAGCTAACATTTGTTTCAAAGTTTTATATTTCAAGGATTATTATATTTCAAGAAAAAGTTACAAATCTTTTGATGTTCTTACTACAAAAACAAAATCACAGATTGGTTTGAAAATCCTAAAGGATTTATGTTTACTTTTTAAATTTTCCTTAGAATACTGTGGGGTGAATGCATATCAGACAACTGTTCTATTGCCCTATATCTGGTAAATCTATCCCTTCTTCCTTTTTCTATTCTATTTTCTTCCATATGTTTAGTAACTCTCATGAAACTCCCTCAAAATGGAGTCTGCATTTCTGTCAATGTCTTCTACAATATTTGGCAGGTCTTTCCTTTACTTTCATAACCATGACAAACATGGCTGAATCATTGCAAAAGTGTGGAAACAAACTGTTCCTTGTATCCAGTAAGGTTGCAGTGGCCTTTAAAATCATGTTTCTTCCGTTTCTCTTGTTAGTAGTAAATTCTGAGGGGGAAAAATGTCACTAATATTCTCAGCCAAATGTGCTAGACAACTCCCTACCTCATTTAGGATGGGTCACTAACTCTTGGCCATGAAGGTAGCTACATTTTCAAACTTCAAAGTTACACTTTGGTTTCTACATAAGACAGGCAGGTGACATATAAAAATTATAATAAGACTATTAGAAACCAATTTTCCCACATGATACTTTGAAAAAGATATAAAGTATTTATTGTTTTGGGGGAGGGGAAGGGGAGAGAATTGTATAGATGTTTAACACTAGGCCAAAGAGCAGAATTCTATTATAGGCATCATATAAATCTTAATGTTCAAGAATAGTTTAAATAACCAACTATGATATTTATTATTCTAACATGTATTATCAGTATCTCACTGGGCGTGACATGTAAATAATGAAGTCTGAAAATAATTCAGTACATTTTTAGAAGATTCTGCTAGATATTGTCAGCATTATACTTCCATTTCTGGTCACTTAAGCCATCTAGTAATACTTTGAGATGTCTCACTTAGAATTTACTAAATAGTAGACAAGTGGCCTGAAAAAATAACCCTTTAAACTCACAAAACTGCACACTTAGGCAATTCTTCAGATAGAATGAGGGTCACCTAGTATAAACTGTTGTCTCATTGAGACTTTATCAGACAAATGTATTAGTTTTAAAACTATAAATTTTGAGCTTATAGCTGATTTCACCAAAAATTCTGTATCACTAGAGTAAATACACATTAGGCAAAGCCAAATAAGGTGTCACTCTAATCAGTATCTTTCTCTGTCATATAACATCTCTACTAGCTCAAAAATATAAAAACTATCTTATATCCATATTTTTGACTACTTGCTTTTTTCCTGGCTTTCTTTCTCCATAGTGTTTTTTGAAGTACAATTTAAAATAATGACAAATTCTCCCTTCTAACTTTTCATGTCTATAATTTTTCTTCTTATGACTTAGAGTAAGCTTCAACAGATCAGACCACAGCATTTTGCCTAAGAACCATAATTTTTTTTTTTTAATTTTGCTACAAGGCACGTGCGTTGTCTGGTTGAGGAGTAGAGAGAGAGCCAGAAAGGAAGAAATCACCCCCTATTGGTCATGGTCCTGCTTCAATCCATTTTACTCTATCTTTCTCTCCTGTTGAGATTTTAGGCTTGCATGCACATGTGCCTGGCATGTTTCTAAAGCTGCCCTCCAGGACTCCTAACTGTTCAGTTGGCCATATGTGAACCAGCACCTTGATGAACATGCCACCAGCTAGTCTGCAGTATGCTTTTAAATGACTAATACTTCATATGATAATATATTACTTGTTTTCTATAAAGATCCTAATACAATTTACTGCTGGGGCATTTTTGTTTATTTAGGTCTCTAAACGTAGTTGGACTATTAAAGTATTCTTTACTAAGATTAAAGGTAACAAAATCAAATATCATATTCAATTTCTAGATTTCCACCTGACACCAAATCTTTTAAGAGTTTAAATCTTTACAATCCATTCTTATGGTTGAAAGCCACATTGAACTTTCCACCAGTTATGTAATGACACAATCAAATTTATCAATAGTATATCTTCCCCATTTATTTTTTGTGTTAAATCAACACACCTGTCAACACAACCTAATACTGTAGTGAAAAGCATGGAAGAAATGTGCATGTTGGCCTATTCTACTGTTACATTGTTTGGTAAGTACATAATGGAAAAATGGCCAGCATTATTCTAGTAAAAATTAAACTAATTTTCTCATATAGAAAAAGTTAAATATAAGTTTGCCTAAGTTAAGGATAACATATGAAGAAAAAGCCAGGCCATATAATATTAGGAGCTTTGGTCACTGCCCTTACCTCAACTCTTGCAGCAGCCCAGGAGCCTTGAGCCACTACTCTCCCATTGGATAAGAAGCTGCATAAGGAAGAAGAAAGGCCATTCAGGGGCTTTCTGGCCCCATAATTCAACAACTGCCACCAACCCTATGGCCTACAGTCATACTTTATTTATTAGAGAACAGAGGGTGGCCTGAATTATTATGACCTTCACTATATATATTGTTTTTACTTCACAGGGTTATTTTGAATATCCACCTAGTCAAAACAAACAAAAAAAAAAGCAGAATGCACAGTATTTATGACTATATTAGGGGATTTTTAATATAATCAAGAAGCAGAGCAAAGGAATTATCTCTAGGAATGATTCAATTCATTTGCTTTATTATTTGTAAGTGATTTTAGAAATTAACATCTCAGTCATTAATTTCATTAAAAACACTCTATTAAGTACAGGATAATATTGGTAGATACTTCTCCATGCTAGAAGTCATAAAGGATTTTGTATTATTACTTAACCTCTCCAGGATTTAGTTTCATTGCCTGGAAAATGAGGGGTTTGGAGAGGCTGTTTTAGTTTCCTCCCACAGCTAATATTCCATGGTAATACAACTAAGAGTATATTTGTAGTAAGGCTGTCTTAAAAGGTCTACCATACAAAAAAAATGTATTTTTACTACTATAGTGTAAATATCCATAAGGCAATATTATGCTACCTAAATAATTCTAACAGCGCTTCATTTCTCAGAAAATATTTTAGTACTCACTTGAGAGTCTTGATCTTTGAATGTATGCTGTGGCATCTGCTCTGCATCAGATATTTCATCGGAAGACTCATTCTTTCTTTTTTGTTTCTTACCCAATGTAATAATGAGTTTGCTGTTTCAAGAGGAAATAAGAAAACATAAGACTTTGAAAAACACCATACTAGTATACATGTTAACTACTGATCAGCAAAATTCTATTTCACATTATCTGTATTCCAAAAGTTGAAAACCCCTCAAATACTTTTAGATATGACATATCAGAATTCTTTCAACAATTATTTACTCATGTAGGAGGAACATGGAAGTGAAGAACAGGCACTTTGATATTTTTAAGGAGGATTTTGCCTTATTGTGTGTGCTCGCTGGACAGAGGGGAAGACAGAGACAATGAGAGGTAAAAGTAAGAAATCATCCTCCAGAAGGGATGGCCCGGCCACAATCCCTTCTCCATTTTACCACCAGGACCTTGGGCATATATGCACATGCACCTAGTATGAATTTCAAGTCACTGGGTCTAGGACTTGAAGAGTAGTCAACCATGTGGGAGTCCAGTGACATAACAGGTATGCCATCTGCTGGCCCCGAACATGCACTTTGAAATCACAAGGTCAAAAATTTAAACCCTGATTTCACCATTTACCTATCTGTGAGATATTGGGAAAATTACTTTATCTTTTAGATTTAGTTTCCTTACCTGAAAAATTGGGATATTATACTAGCTACCTTCATTGTTGTTAAGAATTAAGTGGAATGATATATGTTAGCTTTTAGTGCAGTCTTGACACATAAGTAATTTCTCAACGAATGTTTAACATCTTTTATTTTTTAAAGAATCATTTATTTAATTTAGCTATTATTCTTCTTCAATCTGACCACAGAGAGACAGAGAGAAATAGAGAGAAGGAGAGTAAGAAAGCAAGCCACCTGGTCCAGGACTCAAACCACAGTTGGCCATGTGGGAGTCCAGTACCCCAACCAACATGCCATCTGCTGCCCTCCCCCATTTTTTAAGAAAGATTTTTGCTATAGGGCATGTGTGCTCACTGGAGAGAGAGACAGAAAGTGGTAATCACCCTCCAGGGGGTAATGGCCACACCACAATCCCTTCTCCCCCATTCTCCTCTTGGGATTTTGAGCGCGCGCGCGCGCACACACACACACCCGTCTGGTGTGAGTTTTAAGTCACCAAGTCTGGGACTCGAACCAGAGCTGACTATGTAGGTCCAGCGAGGTAACGGTTAACGCCATCTGCTGGTCTCGGTTAATTACTTCTAATTTCTTTCTTTCTTTTTTTTTTTTAAAGAGTGCTTTTTTTCTATGGGGGTGTATGCGCTCACTGGAAAGAAAGAGAGATAAAAAGTGAGAAATCATCCCCTAGAGGGTATGGCCAAACTGCAATCCCTTCTCCTCCATTCTCCTCTCTGGATCTTGGGCATGCACGCACACGTGCCCGGCGTGAGTTTTTTAAGCCACCGGGACGGGGACTTGAACTGTGGCGGACTACGTGGGAGTCCAGCAACGTAACCATTAAGCCATCTGCTGGTCCCAATACTTCTAATTATTATATACCAGGTGCTTTTGTAAGTTCTAGTATTGGAAGGTAAAGTGACACAGTTGATAAAGTATAGTTGGACAATGATTACTAATAAAATGCTAAAGTGGAGGTTAGCAAGATACAATGCAAACACAAAGCAAGATGTGCTTGTGTTTACTGAAGAATATAAGAGGGTACAAAAAAGGAAAAATTTGAAACCAAAATTGAATAATGAAAATAAATTTAACAGGTAGTAAAATTAGTGGTCACATTCTGGGATGAAGATGCTATGGAATAGTGAAGAGAATGTACAGTGGTTAATAGCACAACAGGAACACAGAACACTGCTGCAGGAAGAAGCAGAGAGCTGGACAACTCACTAAGTTGAGGATCACAAAAGTCAAAGTATGACATGCAAGGAGTTAACATTTTAAAGTCATCTTTTAAGTTCCACCAAG
>NW_006159713.1:444234-483221 GCF_000334495.1 Tupaia belangeri chinensis | reverse complement strand
TCCTCCATCCTCCTCTCGGGATCTTGGGCACGCATGCACACGTGCCCGGCGTGAGTTTTTTAAGCCACCGGGTCCGGGACACGAACCGCGGTCGACTATGTGGGAGTCCAGCGACATAGCCATTACGCTAACTGCTGGTTCCCTAGCAGCAAATTTTTAATGACTAGGCACTGAGATATTTTCAAGTAAATAACTTTTTTTTTTTTTTAGATCAATTGGCAGACATAAGAATTTTAAATAAAGAACAATGTGATTAGAAAAAGAAGTGGAGGGTCCGGCAGTTGGCGTAATGGCTATGTTGCTGGATTCCCATGTAGTCTACTGTGGTTCGAGTCCCAGACCTGATGGCTTAACCTCATGCTGGGCTCATGAGTGTGTGTGCCCAAGATCCCGAGAGGAGAATGGAGGAGGAGAAGGGATTGCGGCGTGGCCATCCCCCCAGGTGGTGATTTCTCACTTTCTGTCTCTCTTTCTGGCGAGCGCACATGCCCTATTGCAAAAACCTCTCCAAAAAGAAAAGAAAAAGAAAAATAAATGCAACGTGAGGTAGAAAACCCAGTAGTAAGGCAAATGACAATTCTATTAAGGGGTGAAGAACATATCTTAGGCCATGGCAGTGTGGACAAAGAGGTAAAGAAAGATAGAATTTTCTGGGACAAGCAGTTAGCATAATAGCTATGTCACTGGACTCCCACGTAGTCGACCGCAGTTTGTGTCCCAGACTCTGTAGCTTAAACTCACGCCAGGCGTGTGTGCATGTGTGCCCAAGATCCCGAGAGGAGAATGGAGGAAAAGAGATTGTGGGATGCCCATCCTCCCTGGGGGGTGATTTCTCGCTTTCTGTCTCTCTGTTTCTGTCTGTCATTCTGGAGAGCACCTGTGCCCTATAGCAAAAATCTCTCTCAAAAAAAAAAAAAAAAAAAAAAAAAAAAAAAAAAAGAAAGAAAAGAAAAAGAAAGATTTAATTTTTTTTTTTTTTTTTTAACAGAGAAAGCAGAACCAACAGGACATTTGTTATAGACTGGATGACCAGATGTGAGGCAAAAAAAAGTTGTAGAATGACTATTACATTATTCTTATATTGGTATGATTACCATGCTCAATAGGGTAATTCTTAATATTCAGTATTGCACCTCACTATTCTGAATATGGAGAGAAAGTAAGTAAAACTATATAGCTAATATAGGAACCAGGAAATCAGAGGAAATATAAAAATTCAGCCTGAAATGACATTAAGGAATCACCATCGTTACATGCTACTGACTCACACTATTTCCATTGTTTATTTCCTCCTTCTAAATTCCCTTTCCTCACTCTGGTTTCTAAAATAAAAAAACCACCCCTAAGGCCACATCTACTCTTAGGTATCACATGATTTTGTTCTTCTGCCTTCTTATCCATAGTTATCAAAGACGTAATTTCAGTTTCATTCCTCACCCCACCATAATCTGAACTCTCGAAACTACTGTACTTTTCATATTCATAGCTTACATTTACTCATTGTTTACTATGAGTCAGTCTCATAGCTGACTTTGTTCATATTTTGTCACTAGATATTCACACAACTTTGAAAGGCAAGTACTATTAATTCACATGGAGAGGTAATTGAGGCTTAGAGAAGTTAAATACTTGCTCAAAGTTACACATAAAGAATAGAGACAGAAATTAAGTATGCCTCATCTCAAAACATGAACTGTCATGTCTATAGCCACAAACGATCTTTAAATTTTTTTTGTACTTAATGTTTTAAAGTCTTATCAACCAACATGTAACTAACCACCGTTTCCTATTCTGTACCCATGGCTCCATGATACAATAGCCTCTGGTTTTTGCTGCATTTTCACTTGCTAAACTTTGTCTCCTCTTCCTCCATCTACTCCTGGAATATTTGTTTTCAACAGGATTCAGGCCTTGACAACTCTTCTCTGAGAGTCCCTTAAACTATGATGTTTCTTAAAGTTGTCTTTAGCCTTCTTCCCTCTCTCTATCGTATCCCAAAGAGATTTAATATACTCTATTCTTAACTACCAGGTAGAAATCGAAAATTCTCAAATCTCATATTTCTTGTTCAGACTTTTCCTGCAAGCTTCAGAGGCATATAACCAATGTCTTATTAGATAAATCCATATGTGTATTTCACAGTCATCACCATGTCACACTGTTCCCTGATCTAATACCTCATTTTCTCTAAACCTAACATTGCAAAGGTCTACTAATATTAAAGTACTCTGCAAATTCAGAAAAGCACACGAGTACAGTTCAATGAATTTTCTCAAACTGATAATTTTATGTAACCAACTTTCAAATGAAGAAACAATACATTATGGGACCAGCGGTTAGCGTAATGGCTATGTCGCCGGACTCCCACGTAGTCGACCGTGATTCGAGTACTGGACCCGGCGACTTACACTCACGCCGGGTGCGTGTGCGTGCGTGCCCAAGGTCCCGAGACAAGAATGGAGGAGAAGGGATTGCGGTGTGGCCATCCCCCCTGGGGGGTGATTTCTCGCTTTCTGTCTCTCTGTCTCTCTCTATCTGTCTGGCGAGCACACGCCCCCTCTATAGCAAAAACCTCTCCAAAAAAAAAAAAAAAAAGAAACAATACATTATTAGTGCTATGGTTTTAATGCTCCTCTAAAACACATGTTGTAATTTAATAGCCAATGTAATGGCATTGGGAGGTGAGGCCTTTAAGAAATAATTAGGTCATGAGGGCCTCAGGAATGGATTAATGCTATTATCAAGTGAGTGGCTGCCTAATAAAAGAGTAAGTTTGATCTCTGTCTCTCCAATCCACTTGCCCTTCCACCATGGTATAACAAAACAGAAAGTTTCTCACCAGATGCCAAGAGATTCTGGCACTATGTCTTGGACTTCTTAGTTTTTAGAACTATGTACAATAAAATTTCTGTTTTAAAGTATGGTACTGCTACTATGGTATTCTGTTATAGTAGCAGAAATGAAGTCCCATTTCATGCATCTTCTAGTAACAAATTTCTCCAAAAGGTACCCATAATTCTGTCTGTAATTATTTGATAACAAACTAAGGCACTTGGGCAAATGATTTTCAATGATAGGTCAAGGAAAATGCTAAGTAAAATTAGGTAGTAGAAATACTTATTTTTATGATCTATCCAAATTGTTATCCATCTACAACCCAAGTGAGTATTTCAGACTAGTTTGGAGATGAGAACAACACTAGTAAAAGAAGAGTTTAGTCTGGATCAGCAGCTAGCATAATGGATATGTCCCTGAACTCCCATGTAGTCGACTGCGGTTCAAGTCCGGGATCTGGCAGCTTAAACTCACACCGGGCGTGTGTGCGTGCGTGCCCAAGATTCTGAGAGGAGAATGGAGGAAAAGGGATTGTGGCGTGGCCATCCCCCTGAGGGTGATTTCTCACTTTCTATCTCTCTGTCTCTCTCTGTCTTTCTGGTGAGCGCACGTGCCCTATAGCAAAAACCTCTCCAAAAAAAAAAAAAAAAAAGAGAGAGAGAGAGAGAATAATTTAGTTGCTTACATAACAATTTCCTATGAAATGCAAACCAAGGTCCGGTTAATACTCTTCATTATATCGCTTAAAAGGGCACTTTCTCAAAGTTTGGTAAGTTAAATAAATTATGTGAAAATACATATTCTGATACAATTATCTAGTTGTCTTCTTAAAAGACTGCAATCCTGGGACCAGCAGTTGGCATAATGGCTATGTTGCTGGACTCCCATGTAGTCAACTGTGGTTTGAGTCCTGGACCCGGTGACTTAAACTCATGCCAGGCACGTGTATGTGCGTGCCCAAGATTCTGAGAGGAGAATGGAGAAAGGATTGTGGCGAGGCCATCACCCTGAGGGGTAATTTCTTGCTTTCTCTCTGTCTCTGTCTTTCTGGCAAGCGCACACGCCCTATACCAAAAACAAAAAAAAAAAAAAAAAAAAAAAAAAAAAAGACTGCAATCCCACTACATAAAAACTTCAAAGGAATGATAAGCAGAGTTTTTTTTTTTTTATTTAAATTTATGAATGACGATGAAGTTATTTTGCTGTTTCTTTCCAGTGGTATAACGGAATTAAAAGAGGATTCTCTAAAGACAAAGGACTTCAGAGTCTTAAATGTCATTTTCATAAATAAATATGTTACCTAAAATTCTAGGAAAAAAAAAAAAATCTAAGTAGTAAGCACTGCCAAATCCATCTTAAACACCCACCCTTTTTGGATGTGGAGGTAGGACAAATAAAAATATTGCCTATAACAACTTCGATAAGCCTTTATTATATTAATCATTTGAAAAACTTTCTTAAAAGGAACTTTTACTTTATTTTCCATATATTCTGTACTTTTTTTCCAGCACTGTTTGACAGGTCTGGAATAGTATCTTATCTTATAAACTCATTAACCATTCTTAACAACTTAAGTAAAAATCTTTTCCAAATTCTAACTTTGTAAGAGATTTTCAGTAATAGTACCTTTTAAGTCCAAAATGTTACACATGCCCTTTCTATTTAGAAAGGATATATTTTCATGCTAAGAAAAAAAAAAAAAAACTATGTAAGTTGAAGTCATTCATGACTGGCTGGCATAACTGTGAGTTAAAAATACATTGGGACGAGCAGTTAGCGTAATGGCTATGTTGCTGGACTCCCACGTAGTCGACCGCGGTTTGAGTCCGGGACCCGGTGGCTTAAACTCATGCCGGGCGCATGTGCGTGAGTGCCCAAGATCCCGAGAGGAGAAAGGAGGAGAAGGGATTGTGGGATGGACATCCCCCCTAGGGGGTAATTTCTCACTTTCTATCTCTCTGTCTCTGTCTGTCTGGTGAGGACATGTGCCCTATAGCAAAAACCTCTCAAAAAAACCAAAATACATTCACGTGTGTATACACATATACAAGCTGAGTATCCCTTATCAGAAATGCATGGGACCAAAAGTGTTTTGGATCTTGGGATATTTGCACATACATGAGATATCTTGAAGATGAAATTCAAGTATAAACATTAAATTCATTTATATTTCAAATATTATCTTATACACATATCCTGAAGTTATTTTATATAATATTTTTGTATTGCAGCATTTTGACTACGACCTACTGCATGAGGTCAGAGACGGAATTTTCTATGTGGAGTGTCAAGTGGCACTTAAACGTTTTGGATTTTGGAGCACTTGGTATTTAGGATGCTCAACACATGTGTGTGTGTGTGTGTGGGGGGGGGTTATATATAAAAATGCATGTATAAACATTTTAATTGCCAGTTGCATGCACTTATGAGAGACAGACAGGGAGAGGGAGAAAGCATCCCAGTGAGGTACAGTCATGCTGCAATCCCTTCTCCTCCCCTTTTTTCATCCTGTCAGGATTTGGGGCATGCAAAAACGTGCCCTGCATGTTTCAAGCAGCTAGGGCTGGGATTCAAAATGTAACTGGCCTTATGGAATCCAGCTCCCTTAACCATCAGGTCATGGGGGCAGTTCAATATATTTTTTTAAACATTTTTTTAAAGTTTATTTCATTCATGCTAGAGAATGCATTCATGTACGAGAGCAAGAAATACACCTTTGACAGAATTTCATCATGCCTCTATCCCCTTTCCCCAGTGCTTCCTTCTTAAGATCTTGAGCACATGTACACACACCCAGTATATTTTCAAGACAGCCCCGGGATCTGAACCATAGTTGGTCACATGGCTTACAGCACTGCAATCTAGTTTGCTGACTATGTCACCAGGCTGAGCCCATGTATATACTCAAAGGTTTTAGAACTAGGATTACTTACATGGAACACTAAGTCCAGAAACTGTGAAGTCATATCACTTTATTGGGCATTCTATAATAGTATCTAGGTGATATTACAAAGGGAATGGTTAATTCAGTTGATATCAGAACAATAGTTTCTAAATGTGTGGGCTTCAGTAGGAAGCTATTTGTTTAAAGGGCCAGATGGTGGTACCATAATAATACAATGCTCTGTGAGGCTGATCCACATGGGAGGTTTGCATTTAGAGACCTCCCCAAACATGATGGGTATGCATATGTGCTCATAATATGGGGCTGGCTGAGGTTAGGGATAGATCATGGCATGGAGACCCTGCTGGGAAAGAGCCTGTCTCTCCCTCTCACTAATGGGATAAATGAATAAACTTAAAACTTGAAAACAAAGAAAATTGTCTGTTTAAAATACAGAGTCCTCATAAGGAAACATAAGATAAACGCAAATTGACAATCTACAAATTAACTGGTCAGTGTGCTTCAAAATGTCATAAAAGACAAAGACTGAGAAATTAACCCAAATTACAGGGAATTAAGGAGATATGATAACAAAATTAAATGTAGAACCCTGAACTGAATTCTGGACAAAAAAATTTTAAAGAAAATTTAAAAGAAAATAAAATGAAAATTTGGCATTTACCTGAGGCCTGAAGAATAGTTAATAGAATGACACAAATGTTTATTTCTTGATTTTGATAACTGTCTATGCTTATATAATATGTAACATTTGAGGGAGCTGGGTGAAGAACCTAAGTAACTTTAACTATTTTTGCAAGTCAGAAATTACTTCAAAATAAAACAGACAGACAAAACAGATTTATGGATTCCAATCCCAGAACTCTGATTTAATAAGTGGGATCCAATAGGATATTTTTTAAAAACTTAATTTATTATTTTTTAATTTGCTGTAAGGCACATGTGCCTATGGGGGAATGGGGAGAGGGTAATTTGGGGGAGGGGAAGGGGGAAAGCAAGCCACCAGGTCCAGGACTTGAACCGTAGTCAACCATGTGGGAGTTCAGCACCTTAACCACCATGTCACCTACTGGAACCTAATACTTTTTTTTAAAGAGATTTTTGCTATGGGGTATGTGTCCTTACCAGAGAGACAGAGACAGAAAGTGAGAAATCATTCCTCAGGGGTATGGCTATATTGCAATCCCTTCTCCTCCATTCTCCTCTCAGGATTTTAGGCACACATGTACACACATGTGGTTTGAGTTTCAAGCCTCTGGGTCCAGGACTTGAACCTCAGTCAGTCTTGTGGGAGTCCAGCAACATAACTATTAAGACATTTGCAGTCTCCCCCATAGGACTTTTAAAACTATCCCCAAGAGATTCTGGTGTTCCACCAGGCTTGTGAACTACCATCTCCGAGACTAACTAGTGTGGAAAACTCTAGAGATATTCAAGGTAATAAAACTATTTTATACTTATGAAGCACATAAAATTTCAAGTACCTCTACCTACAATATCTCAGCTAATTCTGAGAAAAACTCTATAGGCAAGATAAAGAAAGTTCAGCTTTGGGACCAGCAGTTAGCATAATGGCTATGTCACCGGACTCCCATGTAGTCGACCGTGGTTCGCATCCCAGATCTGGCGGCTTAAAACGCACGCCGGGTGCGTGTGCGTGCATGCCCAAGATCCTGAGAGGAGAATGGAGAAGGGATTGCAGTGTGGCCATTCCCCCCGGTGGGGGGATGGGGTGATTTCTTGCTTTCTATCTCTCTCTCTCTCTGTCTGGTGAGTGCATGCGCCCTATAGCAAAAAAAAAAACTCTCCAAAAATAAAGTTCAGCTCTAAAAGATGAAAGAAACTGCCAAATCACAGGTTTAGTAAAAGACAATAATAAAGCTCTCTTTAATCCTAGATTACTACTTCTAACATATCTTCTTGATTTTAAAATAAAATGACATATATACTTCACCCAATCAATAAATACTTAGTATCAATAAACACAGTTCAATTAATAAAGATAAATATATGAAATTAAATACATATACCTTTTTGTTTGCCATAGGGCATGTGTGCTCGCCAGAGAGAGAGAGAGAGAAAGAAAGTGAGAAATCACCCTTTAGGTGGGATGGCCATGATGCAATCCCTTATATTCCATTTTCCTGTCAGGATTTTGGGCACATGCACACACATGCTGGCATGTTTTTCAAGCTGTGTCCAGGACTCAAACTGTGGGGTTGACTATGTGGGATTGAGCTGCTTTAACCTTTGAGTCACCAGCTGGCCCTGTATTATCTTTTAGTAAAGCATTAGGTTAAAATTTATCTGACTTCCAAATATATAGAATCTTTTGACTCTACAAAAGATCTCTATAGTCATGAATGTTAACTGAAGGAAATCAAATGATTCAAAAGTAGAAAAAAAATAAAATCAGTTAAACAAAATATTCAATTGCCACAAAGCACTGCATTCTTCCATAATGGATTATAAATAGTTTATTAATTCTAAAATAAACTTTCACTATAAATGGAAACAATTTTATTATAAATGCATTTTTCCAATAAATCAATAGTTTGCAGTTCTAAGGAGAAATACCCCCGAAGTAAAACAATGAATAAAGTATACATTAATAATAAAGCTTTAATACATAAATTTTGTTTTTATAAAACATTAAAAGGATCTGATATCAGTGTTGGCAAACTGCAACAACAGATACTCAGGCAAATAAAGGTACCAAACATGAAAACTTAAGTTGTTTCTGACAACAAAGGGTAATTTCAAACTAAAGTATAAAGTTGAACTATTAATTCATTTGATAAGTACAGGCACTAGAAAACCAGTATTTATACTTGACATGTCTATATTTGATTTTCAGATGTAATTTATGCACTCATCTAAATCCTGCCCACCCGTTATTAGTGGATGCTATGTAACATGCTGCGTTTTACACTGCGTCAATCTGTAATTGCACCATTGATTCTTTCATTGCACTAATTGGACAGACCATGAATCTTACCTAATTAGTCCATTTGTTGCAATTAATACACCTAATTCATCATAAGGAAACAGGCAAAAGTACTATTTGTTATTATTTTTTCTATACAAACCATGTGAAAGGTATTGAGATTATTTTTAACGTCATCGAATACATAGAGATTTTAAAAGAAACACACTTAACTTGGTGAAATGACTCCCATCTAACATCTAATTAAGACCTCAGTCATGTCAGAAAGCAAGAAAGTTGTAAAAGTATTCTTTATTTTAGTTGAAACTGAAGTCCTTAAATTTGTGAAAATAACACTGTATTTTAAGTTTTTGGTAATTTGAACTATTCATTACTTCTTGTTCAAATGCATTTTTTTTTCAGAAAACATTTTTTTTCCCAAAAAGTTGCATTCACTGATTTGTTTCATATAAATGATCACTAAGGATTTAATTAGTAGCTAAGTACTAATCAGTTGATTGTATTTTAAAGTTGGACATCTTTTTTCAAAAGTTGAATTCACTGATTTGTTTCATATAAATGATCACTAAGGATCCAAGTATTAGCTAAGTGTTAATCAGTTGATAAATTTATCATCTCAGTTTGATTTTAATTTTTAAGAGGTATACCTTTTTTTCACATATTATTAGTAGCATCTCTGTGCTTATTTGTTTAATAATCAAAGATAGGTCACAGTTTTGTTTTTTGTTTTGTTTCTTTTGGGAGAGGTTTTGCTATAGGGTGCGTGCACTCACTAGAAACACACAGAGAGACAGAGACAGAAAGCAAGAAATCACCCCTCTGGGGGGATGGCCACACCATAATCCCTTCTCCTCCATTCTTCTCTCAGGATCTTGGGCTCGTAGGCACACGTGCCCGGCATTTAAGCCATCAGATCTGGGGCTTAAACCGTGGTCAGCTACATGGGAGTCCAGTAACATAACCATTATACCAACTGCTGGCCCTGATAGGTCACAGTTTTAACTGGCAACATTTTAAAAACATTTCTTACTAACATAAAATAATGATGTCTTATAATTAATAGCATCTTAAATTTAATGGAATATGGAATAATAAACCTTGCTGGGTTTTTTTTACATAAAAACAATTTTTTAACTTTTAATTAATTTATTTTTCATTGTCCAGCAAGGGACAGAGAGAGAGAGAGAGAGAGAGAGAGAGAGAGAGAGAGAAAGACAGCTGCCAGGTCCAGGACTATGGTCAAGCATGTGGGAGTCCAGCACCCTTAACCCACCACACAACCTGCCAGCCAGTTTTTTTTTTGTTTGTTTTTGTTGTTTTTCTTTGCCAAAGAGCTTGTGGGCTTGCCAGAGAGGAGACACAGAGGTTAAACTGAGAAGTCAACCCCTACCTACCCCGCCAGGGAGGATGGCCACACACAATCCCTTCTCTTCTATTCTTCTCTCAAAATCTTGGGTATGAACCCACAATAGATGCAGTGTTTTTAAAGATGCTGGGTTTGGTACTTGAGCCACAGAGTTGGACACGTAGGACCCAGTACCTTAACCAGCATGCCATCTACTGGCCCTATACCACACATTTTTATAACTGCTGTTTCATTTGTCATATACTAAGCAACAACTAATTAATATATTTTACTTAAGCAGGTATTATTTCAATTTTTCTATTATTTTTAAAAACTTGTCATTGGGAGCTCACGTCACTTAATTTATACATGATTACAAAGTGACAGTTTCTAATGACTCATTTATTTATTTATTTTAGTTTGCTATAGGGCAAGTGCCCTTGAAATAGAAAGAAAGAGACAGAGAGAGAGAGAAGGCAAGAAAGTACTCCCCCACTACCACTGGCGGATGGCCATGCTGCAATCCTTCACCTCCATGCTCTTCTCTGGATTTGGGGCACTCACTCACACACACACACACACACCCAGCATGTTTTTCAAGCTGCCAGGTTAAGGTTGAACCTTAGAGTCAGCTAAGTATTATAGAATCCAGCTGCCTCAATCACTAAGCTACTTAGCTGGCTCTCATTATATTTTTCTGTCAAATTTTGTCCATCTTGTTTTTCCTTTAGATTTTAATTTACAGATACAAATGTCTCTAAAGACACATATGGACATACATGTTAGTATTGTTAAAAAAACACATAAGTACACATATATTATGTATATATTGATGGTAGATCATTAACAAGGTTATTTTCCTCCTTCTTTACGGAAGTTCAAAAGACTAGCAAACAAAGGCACAATATATTTGTGATACTAATTTAATATTTGGTTTATATTTTTCATAACATTAGCATACTTAATTTCTACTTTGTTTTAATAAATGACTTCAAATTTATGTACTTTCCATTTTAACAAAAGACAAAAGCTATTTTTACTACCTGATAACAAAGTATTCCTGTAACAGAAAGAACAATTATAAATAATATAGTTTTACCATGAAGGAGTATAAGGACATTTTAAGTATCAAAAGTATTCTACATACATCAGTCAGATAATCTGTAACAAAAAGAAGTAAATTCTGACTGTATGGAAACAATTTAAATGTCAAAGTTATAAACTATAAATTTAAGAATGTTTTAGTTAAATCACGTGAAATGCCATCATATAATCTAAAACCAAACAGAGCCATAATAAAAGTCTACCCGAGGCCTTAAAATGAATTATTCTAATTATTTTTAGAATCTAACTCTAATATTACTAAACCATTAGATACATACATCCCTGTGGTTTTATGGATGAATTAATTACCTTGCCTTTTTTCCATTTACCAAATCAAATTTAACCAGTTGATATCATTTAATATTTAATCCTCTTTCCACTCATTGCAGTCCATTCCATTCATGGAGCATGTGTTACGGCCCTACCATGACTGAAGAAGTACTTGCTATCTATGTGAAAGGCAGCTTTTTAGAACCTGACTGATTAAGATCATGAAAAACATCAAAGAAGAGAAAGTTGTTTTTCTGTTCTATATCACTGTTTATTTTTTACCTGCTATTTCCATTTCAATTCATACCCTTCCACATAATCATAGGAACTTAAACTCCAGGAACATTTCCAAACAACACTTACCTATACTAAATGCTAATTTATGTAACCTGATGAGCCAAGGCATGCTCAAGTGAAAACAGTCATTAATAAGTTAATCTATTGTCTCCCTTAACAAGTTGCAACTTTTTTTTTTTTTCCCTGTTTGATTTAAAAACTGATCTTAGGAGAGACCGGCAGTTGACATAATGGCTATGTCCCTGGACTCCCATGTAGTCGGCCACAGTTCAAGTCCCAGGCCCGGTGGCTTAAACTCACACTGGGCGGGTGTGCGTGTATGCCCAAGATGACGAGAGGAGAAAGGAGGAGAAGGGATTATGGAGTGCCACCCCTCCTGGAGGGTGATTTCTCGCTTTCTGTCTCTCTGTCTCTGTCTTTCTGGTGAGTGCGCAACCTTATAGCAAAAACCCCTGCAAAAACAAAACAAAAACAAAAACAAACAAACAAAAAAAAACCCTGATCTTACTTAACTTAGGAAAGGAACCTTAATGGAATGAAAGCCTAGACAACTAAATTATCATAGGCTTGAAGAAAGGCTTTGCCTTTTTCTTTAAATAGCTATACACTACTCATGTTTTTAGAAAATAATAGTGGCTAACATTTATTGAGCATGAACCACATTTCAGGTTCTGTTTTATATGCTTTCAGTGTAATTAACATGTTTCACCCTCAAAATAACACTACGAGGCAAGTACAATTATTATCTCCATTTTTCAGATGAAGAAGCTAAAGCCTTGGAGAGGTTAAGTATTAGTTCAGGTTACAGAGTTTTTAAGTGATAAAACTAAAAACTACCTACTTCTAACAAGTGATGAAACTTAAAAACTCTGTAACAACAGAGTTGTTGGGATTTCAACAAATGCAACTGGTTCCAGAGACAAAGAACTTAACAACATAATCACATTATAATATATACTCAATCTAGCTCATAGAACTGTTGTAAAAAATGCAATGAGACTATATGAAAGTGCTCTGAAAAGGATAGACTTTTTCTTATACTGGAAAAAAAAACATTCTATAAGAATGACAAATAATAAAAAGGTTTCAAGCATACTAGCAAGCAGAGGCAGTACTCTTTTTCTTTAGACTATTCTTTCTAGTTTATATAAAATCACATCTATGTGTTAAATAAACACCACTTTGACTATACATTAATGATAAATTAATGTTTATAAACCTAGTAACTTCTAAAATTTATATTTTATACTGTTGGTGGTTAAGTTGCAGCCTATAGCTTTCAAATGATCTGATGTCAATATGACCAATAGCTCAATTATTCTAAAATTAGTAGAAAAAGAAGTTTGTTTGTCTTAAGAGATTTTTGCTATAGGGAACATGTACTCACTGGAGACACAGAGAGAGACACAGAGAGAAATGAGAAATCACTCTCCACCCTGGGGGTAGGGGTGGCTATGCCACAATCTCTTCTCCATTCTCCTCTCAGAATTTTGGGCACACACATACCCATGTCTGGCATAAGTTTCTAACTGCTGGATCTGGGACTCGAACCACAGTCTATCATGGGGAATCTAGCACCTTAACCACTACGCCACCTGCTGGCCCCCAAAAATAAGATTTTAAGAAGGAAATGTTTAATATATCATAAAATGCTGCTAGCTGAAAGGATACAACTAAACTTTAACTTCACACAAAAACTGAAAACAGTACATTTAAATTATGTTCAGCGGCTTATTGAAAGGCACAGGAAGAAAATGTTTTAAGTGGCTAATACTGGCACTCTGGATTGTATATTAATTTCATTTATTCCAACCATGCCTTCTCTTCCAATATGACCAAAATTTTTGTCTTTGGGTAATACAGATGATCAAGATAGTGTTTACTCTGACAGCTTAATAATATGTAGGCAAAGTTCAGTTTTACAAGTTTGTCTGCAACTTATACATTCCTCTGCCAAAAATGCCTTTATGCTCAATAGGTAGCTTGCTTGTTTGGGGTGTATGTACACTTTTAGACATAATTTCCAGTACAATTCTCACTTATTTTCTGTTTTCTAGAGATTATGTGTAAAAAAATGCACTAAGTTGATCAATACAGTGCAATATAAAAATAATTTGTTGTGCATAATCTACCCATTTTTATTTTTCTGAGAGAAAGACAGCATGAGGAAAAAGGAGTAAGAGAGGAAGAAACAGAGAAAGAGAGGTTATTCTGTTTTGTTTTTACAGGGTTTCACTATATTATAACCTCCTGGCCCCAGTCTCTTAGTCAGCTAGAACCATAGGCATGTGCCACACTGCCTAGCACACTTAGGTTAGGACAGGAACTGAACCATGCATCCCACACAACCTCATCTACCACACCGTAGCATCCACTTATGCCCCTGCAGCTGGCCGGGTGGGGGGCAGGGTGTGATGGAGTGGGGGGTCTCTCTTTTTTTTTTTTTTTTTTTTGAAGAGAGATGTTTGCTATAGGGAGCATGTACTCACCAGAGAGAAAGACAGAAAGCAAGAAATCACCCCTGGTCCCCCGGGGGTGGGGGGGGTGGATGGCTATGCTGTAATCCCTTCTCCTCCATTCTTCTCTTAGGATTTTGAGTATCATGCATATGCACCAGGCATGAGTTTTAAGTCACCAGGTCTGGGACTTAAACCACAGTTACCTATGTGGGAGTCCGATAACATAACCATCACACCATCTGCTGGTTCCCCCAAATCTACTTTCTTTTCTTTTTTTCTGAAAGAGAGATTTTTGCTATAGGACCTGTGCGCTCACCAGACACACAGAGAGACAGAAAAAGAGAAATCACCCCCTAGGGGGATGTCCATGCCAAAATCCCTTCTCTTCCATCTCCTCTTGGCATTTTGGAGATACATGCCTGGAGTGAGTTTTAAGTCGCCGGGGCCAAGATTCAAACTGAGGTTGACTGTGGGAATTTAGCGACATAATCATTACGCTACCTGTTGGTCCCAAAACTACCTACTTCTAACAAGTAAGTTCTATACTATAATGTTCATACTCTCTTCCACACTAATTCACATTTTTTCAGAATCCATGTTTCTACTTCCTCACCTCGGTAGACCATATACTAATAAGAATTCATGTTTTTAATTATTTTGAAATTTTCTTCAATTGCCTTTTCTAAAACCAGATTCATTTCTAATATCCTTTACCTCTAGCTGCCCCCTCTACTTAAAACAAATAATAATTACAACTTTTGAAATGTATCTACCTGTTCTTTTTGAGATATGCATCGCTTTCCAAAATGTTACTCACCCAAATAGTACAGTACTCTGAACATATCTCTGAATAAGCTGAAACTAGGATACTTTAATTATGTTACCTTTTTAGTACAGGGAAAATTAAATGTGGAGTTTTCTAAACTTGTTTTAGAATTTTGGAAATTTAAGATATTTTCATACCAAAAACCTTTTAAAAATAAAAGAAGTAGGACTCTAACTTTTGACTTTCATTTTAGCTGTCTGCAAATAAAATACAAAATGAACAATAATACTTACTGATCTATTATAACAAGAGAGTCTATATTATTAAATGGTTTAGACTGCATAGTATCAACTGAATAATTTAGTTTGGTGGTTGCATTTAAAATGCCAATAATCCAGTTGGTTTACAAAATTCTTTTAGTCCTAAATATCTGCATAGTGAACAAGTAATTTCTTACACAAACAAAGATTTTCACAAGGAAATTTTTCTTTATTGCGTATTTTTTGTAAAAAAGAGAACTTACATTAAGTACTTTAGGTACAATTCCACATAAAAATCCTTAAAAAAATGACCAAATAATGAAAAACAATTTTAATTATGTTGACTTTCTGTGTTACCCTTGCATGCTTATAAATGAACATACATATAAACGATAATACATATATTTTTTGAAAATATATCAGATAAGTAAATAAAAATACATATGATTAGTGAATCCTCCTAGACCAATTCTTTAACCTTACAAGTCTCCTGGAGCATTAATCCTTATGTGGCCTCTTTATTACATAAAGTAAATTAGAGACTGTATGGGAATAAATCAGTATGAGCCAGGAGCTGCTTTTTGTTAATTTTTATGGTGTTAGTTTTCTTGCAATTCTATTCAGTCCAAAGTTGTGAGTTTTTGATAAATATATTGTACTTCATGTTTCCAAACAATTAGATGCCCAGTAAGGCACAAGTACAACTAAGAAGTAAAGAAATCTTACAAAGAATTTCAATGTACATTCTGTAAAGAAAGTAAATTTTGGAACTGGTACACCTTGTAGATTTTATTTAGTTTATTTTCTTCCCTCTTCTGTTTCATATACTGAAACTTCCTATTTTAAGTTCCTTTTTATAATATTAATGTACAAAAAGCTACGAGCATAGGACAATAACATTTAGGAGATCCTGAAATATTACCTAATTAATTCTAAAGGAAATAAAGTACACATAGTCTCTAGCAATTTAAAACTCTAATATGAGAGTAAATATATCACACTCAAATCCAAAGCAGATTAGACAGGTTGCACACTTTAACAAAAACTGAAAAGATATTAAATTAATAACTAACTTACCCAATTTTTGTCTTCTCTTTTAACTTAGAACAAGTTTTTGTTTTTTTGCTGTCTTTGTCCTTTGGCTTGGATTTCATCCGTCTACCTTTCTTTTCCTCTCTTCCTTCAACTGAAGCACTAGGAAAGTTTTCGGGGCTCATTACTCGTGGAATATTGCGTTCCCCACGCTCCTTTGCTTTTGCTATGGCCTCTGATATTATACGATTAGCTTTTTCTTGCTTGCTTTCTGATTCCACCTTTTTTCTCTGCTTCTTCTCAGACATGACTCTCACCTGGGTATTCTGCAACTTAGTATATGTCCCAGAACCATCGCTCTTCTTGGAAGATGGAGGCTGGAAGAAACAAAATATTTTTTATAAAATACACCACAGTACATAAAACAACTAATATAAATATCTGGAAATTTAAAATTAAGCTTAAGTAGAAGTAAAATTACATGAGCAACCATGTGAGTACTACAACAAATATATAATTAAGACATTTTGCTTACTAGAAATTAGTATAGGTAGAAACAGCTCAACTCCTATTTTTAAAAATGAAGGTTAAAAGAGGATAACATAGATTCTTTGATATTTTCATAGCATTCTAGGTTAGTAAATATAGATTTTGTCCTGTGAATATAGTTGATTCAAATCTTATTGTGTGAATATTCTGTGTGTTTGGAATAAAAGTCTTTTCTTTCCTCTGTATTCCCAAACTCTGAAAATTATTAATAAATTTAAAATAATGATTTTAACTTAGAATGACTACTCCTTACAGTTTATTATAAATTTTAGAAAAATAAAGCCTCTGCTTTCAGCCCAGAACTAGAACCTAAAATCATTTCAATGCAGCAACATTGCTCGTTAGTAAACAGACATTCTCAAACTTAAAATTAGAGAAAGTTTTAGTTTTCCCATGAAAGAGTTAAACAAGGATTTTTTTTCTCTCTTTCCATATCATAATTATTTTGCTCAAGCATTTCGGGAAAGAAACAAGTCATACTTTCACATTAAAATTATTAATACTTTAGCAATATCACAGGAAGCAGATCAAGAGCATTTTTAAAAGAAATTCCTCTTTAAACACGCATTCATCTACTATACTTAGATCACAGTTTTGTTACGTTCTTACCCGTAAACATGCCTCTGACTATAGCAAAGGAAAAAACCAACAGGAATTTCCAAACACATTTTCATGCTGATTCCAGTGTGTTTCACTGGTTATCTTTTCTATACCTGCCTCATCAAAGGTTTCATAGCAGTGCTACAGCACTGGGAAAGGAAGGAGGGTTTAGAATCACTCGCAAAAATGCCACCTTAAGGCCTACAGGCTATAACAAATAACCAAGACTCCAGAAAACAGCAACAAGCTCAAGATGGCGATGCAGTACGACTCCCGCAGCAGCAGCCAGTAATAAGGAAGGTTATTCAATCCCATTAGCCTTTTAGCCCAACGAACCCCTCCTCCTCCCACTCATTCAGGCTTTCACTTACCCTTCCTCTTGGCCTCTTCACTGAAGACATTTTTGGCGTCAGACAAAGGCTTGCCCTCTGCTTTTTCACCACCCCAGGCAGTGCTCAAGAAAAAAGCATTGAAAGAAGATTCCTAAATGGCCTATTTAGCAAGCTGCAACCAAGAGATGCACAACCCTCCACAAATACACATTTTGATTTATCAACACATTTCTGCCTTGGCAAGTTGATATCTACTGCTCTTCCTATTTAGGTATAATAAAGGCTATCAACCCTCCTAAAACGCTGAGTTTCCTCAATAGCTGTAAGCAGATAGCCAGATTCCAACAAAGCACAGAAAGAAATGAATGCACAAAGCATCAAAATGCATCAGCATGAATATTAGAGATGTCGTTAAAAATACTGACTCCTTCTGCGGAAGTAGGCCAGCAGATGGTGCTACCAGTTATTATTCCATTAGACTCTGCAATTTAACCCCCAATGGACTGTTCTTCCCTCCATGTAGTACATTAACTCTCGCTCTGCCATTTTCTGCAATAAAGTTTTTAAATATATATATAAACTAAAACTGGGAAAAAGGCTTTATAGGGCAATCAATATTTTAAAAATAAAAATCCAGCACAACTTACTGGAGAAAAATAATTTTCTTCTATCATACTCTAAAATATTTAAAAGGTAAAATAGCTGAGGGTGAGGAAAGGGTTAAAGAGGTCATGCAAATGAACACATAACAAGTGACTTCTCTTTAAGAAATAAGATAAGGTCTCTTATGATTTCTTTTAACAAAAAGCTAACTTATTTTAAAAATAGAAAAATGAAGCTATGTTCATTTAAATTCTAAAAAGGAACTTAAGATTTTGAAATGAACAAATTAGAGTTAATGATAAAAAATTACTATCTATATTAATAGTAAATGTTCATCATCTTAATCTGGATGGATATATTAATTTATTTCTCTGAAATAAAAAACTCATAAAATCTTTCTGACTTTTAATCCTTGTGCTCTATTTTAACTGAAAGTTTTTCTAAGTATTCAGATAAAATTTTAGATTTAGCTCTATGCTAAAAAGAATTAGGTCCACTTGAATTTAGCCACTTGTACAACTTTTTTCTTACAAAAAATTAAGACTATTTCAGTAAGTAGTACCCATAAATATCTAAAATAAAATCTGACTGCTTAAAAACTCATGTTTATCAATACAATTTTTTTCAGTTCGTCTCAATGAACCATCTGAAATCACTACTAAAGAACAGTGTTTTGTTTGTTTGATTTCTGCGTATTGTTTAAGGCACCAAAGGGTCTCAAAACAGAGAAGGTCTCAAACAGAGAAACAACACTGTTTGAACAATGTTCTAGAAAGACGAATCCAGACAGCATGGGAAGTGAGTAAAAAGCAAAGGACCACTAAAGGCAAGGAAAAGGATCTGACTGACCTGAAAGGTCATTGATGTAAATATTATAATAATACTGAGAGCTAACACTTACTGAGTTCTAAGCGCCAGACGTTATTGTAAGCAATTTACATGTAATAATTAATTTAATATGGAACAATAATTGAGTAACAAGAGTGAAGTTATAAATAAATGAGCTGTTCTTTAAGCAGCATTACAAAATGAAAGACGGAAACTCAATTACAGAAATCACAATGACAGCAATAATAAGTTAAAACTTTGTGCTCACTCTGCCAGTCATCATTTCCTCATATTCCATATATACTGACTCAAGTCTTCAAAACCGTTAGATACATACTATTATTATTATTTAGATGAGGACACAGTGAAGTGACTTGCTCAAGATCATGCTGGTACTGTGTGATGAAACAAGGATTAAAAGATAAGATGGGGGGTCAGCAGATGGCATGGTGGTTAAAGGCACTGAATTCCCACATGGGTGACTAGGGTTCAAGTCCTGAACCTGTTGGCTTGCTTTCTCACTTTCTCTCTCTTCTCTGGTCAAATTAAAATGAAAAAGTATATAAGTTAAATAAAATAATTCTTAAAAAAAAAAAAGATAAGATGGCCTTAGTATGGAGATTATCCTTACTACACTAGGTGACTTCAAAAAGTTCATGGAAAAATGGAATTAAGGTGCACACATATTTGTGGTACAAAACAAAAAATCTGAAATCCATGCATACTTTTTTTATAATAAGCATTTTCCTTGCACTTTTGGAGCACCCCCCATTTTATAAAACAATTAGTTCAAACACCATAATTTACAGATTAATTTCAAGGCAAAAATAAGCGACTTTATTGAAATTGCAGAGATACTAGTAAAAAACAAAACAAACAAACAAAAAAAACAAGGAAGAAATTTGCTTTTTTTCTAGTGCCTGCCCCAAACTGAACAAATCAATGAAATAGGGTGGGGCATGGTTGAACAGCAGGAGGAATAGGAACGTTTTACATAAAGTACTAGTACAGCGAATGTAAAATAGAAAACCTAGTTGAGAAGGGATGTATGTTGGGGATTTCAAAAATTTCATGGATAATGAAAGTTTATTTGGGTGCTAGTAAATTTTAAAATCAACACATAGCTTTTTCATAAGACATATATTCCACGAACTTTTTGAAGATCCTGTGTCTGCATGTGATAAGTTCAATTCTTTTCCTACTGAGTTTGGAAAGGAGAACCTTAGCAATTGGAAAGTTAGGACTAGATCCAGTGAAGAGAGGTCAGGCCTGGAATATAAAATGCGGATTCCCTCGCTGTTTTGCCCTTAAGTCAATGACATGCTCCATTCACAGAATGTAGGAGGATTTTCAAAATACCTCACTTCTCCAATAAAGCTTTTCAATAGATTGTATTACCTGGCTCAAAATCCCAATTGTTTAATAATCAATTTTAAGAGTAAACAGTAATCTGTGATCAAATATACAATCTGCTACTAGAATACATAGTGTTTTAAAACTATATTCTCAGGACCAGCAATTGGCATAAAGGCTATGTCGTTGTATTCCCGTATAGTCAACCGTGGTTCGAGTCCTGGACCTGGTGGCCTGAACTCATGCCGGGCGCAAGTGCGTGCGTGCCCAAGATCCTGAGAGGAAAATGAAGGAGAAGGGATTGCGGTGTGGCCATCCCCCTGGGAGTGATTTCTCGCTTTATGTCTCTGTCTCTCTTTCTGGGAAGCACACACACGCCCTATAGCATAAACCTCTAAAAAAAAAACAAAAACAAAAACAAAACAAAACAAACCAAAAAAAAAACACCAAGAACCATGTCAGTCATTTCCCTTTTTTTCTAAAGAGAAATTTTTGCTATAGGGCGCCTATCCTTGCCAGACAGAGACAGAGACAGGAAGCAAGAAATCACCCCCTGGGAGGATGGCCACACTGCAATCCCTTGTCCTCTATTCTCTTCTTGGGATCTTGGGCACACACACACAAGTACATGGTGTGTGTTCTAAGTCGCCAGGTCCAGGATTCAAACTGCAGTCAACTACAAGGGAGTCCAGCGACTTAACCATTATGCCATCTTTGGTCCCAGTCATTTCCCAATCTACACATACATACAACAAACATACATTATGGTTTTTCTGTCCCTTTTCCTTTATCTGTTTAGTCATCAAATTCTGTTAAATCTATTTAATTATATATATATTTTTTCTTCTCAATCCTCATAGCTCCTATTATATTAACTCCTAACTTGAATTTTAGTTATGTAGAAGAATGTCTTTATCTGTAGGATACCTACTAAACATTTGGGAGTGCTGAAGCATCGGATTTACAACATACTGTCAAAAGAAGTATGGAAAAGAATTTCTTTTCATGATACTTGCAATTTTTCTTTGCGTTCATGGTAGTTTCAAAAAAACAAGTTATTTAAATATTTAAAATAAGGGCCAGCAGATGGCATGGCGATTAAGGTACTGGACTTCCCACATGGTCAACTGTGCTTCACATCCTGAACCTGGTGGCTTGAAAATCATGCCAGGCACATGCGAGTGCATGCCCAAAATCACAAGAGGAGAGCAAAGGAGAAGGGACTATAGTGTGGCCATCCCTCCCCTTTCGGGGGTGTGATCTCTCACTTTTCCTCTCACTATGTATCTCTGTCTCTCTCCAGTGAGCCCTTATGCCCTATGGCAAACACCTTGAAAAAAATGTAAAATAAAGTCATAGGCCCTGTACTCCAAGAACATTTATGTAAAATGAATAATAAAAAAGATACACATTAATATCACATCCAAATATTCATAAAATAAAAAATCATAGTGAAACAGATAACCTATGTAATATATTACCATGACAGCAACTAGAATGAATGTATAGAAGACCTGGATATCTTATTTAAGTGTTGAGGAAACTTAAGGATTTGCAGTCTAAGTATTTTTCAAACCATGGGACATAACCTAATAGCAAGACATGATCAAAAAAATGTAGTGGGTCCTAACTAGCATTAAAAAATCAAATACTGGGACCAGCAGTTAGCGTAATGGCTATGTCGCTGGACTCCCACGTAGTCGACTGCGGTTCGAGTCCCAGACCCGGTGGCTTAAACTCACGCCAGGCACATGTGCGTGTGTGCCCAAGATCCGGAGAGGAGAATGGAGGAGAAGGGATTGCGGCGTGGCCAAATTCCCTGGGGGTGATTTCTCACTTTCTATCTCTCTGTCTCTCTGTCTGTCTGGCGAGCACACGCGCCCTATAGCAAAAAAAAAAAAAAAAAAATCAAATACTTGGGCCAGTTCCATGGCCAAATGAAGAGTTCAAGACTTGGACCCAGCATGTACCTGTGTCTCCAAAATCCCAAAAGGGAGGAGAGATAGAGAAGTGATTGTGGCTTGACTATTCCCCATGAGGTGCTCTTTCTCCTATCCCTCTCCCCACCTCTGATGAGTGCACACACACTCCAACAAAAGGCAAAAAAACAAAGGCAACAGAGTGGAAGAGAATGGTGTCTGACCCTTTTGGATATACTTCATGCTTCCTGTGAAATTAGGAAATTTTCATACCACCTATTACTACCTTTTCCTTTATGAGAGAAAGAAACAAAGAGATTTAGGCAAAAAAATCAAAAGATTTTAAAATACATTCTAGTGTAGACTTTCTAGTAGATTTTCCTCTTGGTGCAATAATTTTCTCATCTAGTCACCTACCCATATTACAGGACTCATCCATTTCAGATGTTCTAGCTGTATACAAATAAGTAAAATGACTGAATTACTAGTACATGGACATAAGTGGAAATAATAAATTTCCAAAGAGAGAAGGGAAAAATGACCACATGGCTATCCTATTGTGGACAGAAGTCTGACTACTTTTCCTATTTTTCCAAAATCTTTTCAAAAGGGGTCTGGGGAAGTCTTGCTCACAAACATTAACAGACCATTTATTTTCTATTGACAGGATTCTTCCTATCTCCTGTTCCTGGCATAGTATCTTTGAGATGTATATTTCAACCGATTACAGTGTATTCTTTTGCTTATTTCTTCCCAAGAAGCGGTACTTCCCTTTTCCTTAAGATGTAGATTAAGCCGTTCTTTAACTAAGACAGGAATCTTCCCTTCCAATTGCCAAACAAGAATTTGTGGAACCCACCTATAACCTACAAGCCTCCCCCGCCCCTGCTTCTACATGTCCCGCCTTTTTGGGCCAGACCAATGGGAAATCTTTTAATTAAATGTAGTCTGTCAATCTCAAAAGCAAATAAAAGGAACCTCTGTACATGATCACCCCGAGAAAAGGCATGTATGCCTCTTCTCCGGGCCTAGGTCACTCACAGTTGGCTTGGAAATAAACCGCATTAATTATTAATTATTAATTTTACAGTTGGTTATATTTTTTCTGTCGACACTATCTTTTGGGTCACTGGAAAAGTCATGATGTATTTTTCTATTAAAAAATGATGACCCAATATCTATTTATCTATCTAAAATAAATAGGTTCTAATTTACTTTTTTTTTTTTAATGGCCAGAGAACATGGATACTTGCCAGAGCATGAGAGGGAGGAAGCACTTCCTAATGAGACGTGGTCACTCCACAATCTCTGCTACGAGATGAGCCCTACTTGAAATATTTTTAGAACAATATGAAGGAATAGAGGCCTCAAATAATGAAGTACATGTAAGTCCTTACTAAAAATAAAACACAGAACCAGGGATTTTTAAAAACATGATATAAATGCATTGTAGCTAAAAATTTTCCAACCTTTATCAAGAGAGAAGGAGGGGGACCAGCAGTTAGTGTAATGGCTATGTCGCTGGACTCCCACATGGTCGACCGTGGTTCGCGTCCCGGACCGGTGGCTTAAACTCATGCCGGGCGCGTGTGCTTATGCACCCAAGATCCCGAGAGGAGAATGGAGGAGAAGGGATTGCGGCGTGGCCATCCCCCCTGGGGGGTGATTTCTTGCTTTCTGTCTCTCTCTGTCTGTCTGGCGAGTGCACGCGCCCTATAGCAAAAACCTCTCAAAAAAAAAAAAAAAAAAGAGAGAAGGAGATGGCCTAAGGGACTAGGTGGATGCAGGTCTAATGAAAAAAATATATATAAAATATAAGGAGACTTCAAAAAGCTGGTGGAAGGACCATCAGATAGTATAATGGTTACATCACTGGACTCACACATAGTCAATCACAGTTCAAGTCCCAGACCTGCCAGCTTAAAACTCATTCAAGACACTGTCTGAGTACACTGTTTTAAGTCGTGAGAATAAAACAATACAGAAGAGAGAAAAGGTTCATTTCCTAATGTAGTTAGGTAAGCAAATAGGAAAAAGTATAAGGTAAGGGTAATGGCTATGCAGAGAATGAAAATAGTTTTTAGTAGGTTTTGTGACTCCTGATAGCAAACTATTGAAACCAGAGTTTGCAGTTGGTGTAAGAAAATAAAAAGAGTCTGGTAAGAAAATAAAGACATCCTTGGGACCAGCAGTTGGCGTAATGGCGGTTCGCGTCCCGGACCCGGTGGCTTAAAACTCATGTCAGGTGCGTGTGCGTGTGTGCCCAAGATCCCGAGAGGAGAATGGAGAAGGGCTCGTGGTGTGGCCATCCCCCCTGGGGGGGATTTCTCGCTTTCTATCTGTCTGTCTGTCTCTCTCTCTCTGTCTGGCGAGCGCACGTGCCCTATAGCAAAAACTTCTCCAGAAAAAAAAAAAAAGAAAATAAAGACATCCTAATCTGCTAACTATCTTCAAATGTTAGCTTCAATGAATAAGATGGTCAAATTTTAGAAGATTTATAAAAGAATAAAAACTAGTACTAACAATGTTTCCATTTTATCAAAGGCTTATCTATATGATATCTGGGCTGAGAAAACTGCTTCCTTAAATATTCCTAGGCAAAAGTCTAAGAAAAGACTATATATAGAAACTATCTATGTGACAAGACTCAATATTACTCTGAATTAAAATGAAAAATCAGTCATGTTTGACTTAAGAAAAAAAGAATGCAAGGAGAGGAACTACATGACAGCTCACTTAAAATATCACATAGAAAAGGGATTACTTTTCAAAAAAAAAAAGTTTGATTTCTTACACAAATACCGAATGTCTATAATGAGTCAGGTACTACCTGAGTGTTACAAAAGTAAATATATAGTTTCTTATCAAAATAAATTTATAACCTGTTAGAATTATCGTGAAGAGTTGAAATGCAGAGAGGATCACGGTTACAGGATTTATCATCACTATGCTCCTCCCATTTAGCATCCTATACCCAACACATTACTCATATTGCTTCAGAAAGCCATAAAAAATGGAAATACAGGGAAGAGCACTATAGAATAAGTCCATAGGTGAAGAGTAGATACCCTTGAGAAAACAAAATAGGATACCTGGGAAGGAAGAGGATTTCTGTAATTCTAGTCACCGATAGAGCACGAACAAAAAAAAATGCTAGAGAGATTATTCATGAGTGGATTAAACTAAATAGCTTATTTAGTCTTAACCAATTGCGAGATTTTAAGATTCCTCAAAAAAGAGTGTAGGCGTTTTAAGTCATTGAGAACATCCAAATAAGTTATCTTCTCTAACAGCATAGTAAAGTCTCAACTGAAAATATGTCATAGTAACACAAGGAGACTTAAAGAAATCCATAGAAAAATGAAATTAAAATACAAGTTTATTTTGGTGCAAAAATTTTTTAGACTCTATGTATAGTTTTGTGTTGTCTTGTTTTAAAAAAATACACAAGATTCTATGAACTTTTTGAAGATCCCTTGTATAAAGCACACTAAAGTCTTCTGGGATACGTATTTTCTACTCAACCTCAATGAACATACATAAGGCAGATCACCAAAATACCCATTTTCTATGCAAAGAGTGTTACTAAAACTCTACTATGATTATAAACAGAACACAAGATTAGAGATAACAACATGTGTGGAGTGTCTAATGGTTTACAGAGGATTTCAATCTTTATTATTTCATTTAATTCTCCCATTTC
Organism: Tupaia belangeri chinensis; assembly: GCF_000334495.1. Classification (NCBI taxonomy): domain Eukaryota; kingdom Metazoa; phylum Chordata; class Mammalia; order Scandentia; family Tupaiidae; genus Tupaia; species Tupaia belangeri. The sequence continues at coordinate 457,117 of NW_006159713.1, read as the reverse complement.
CCAGGAAATGGCTCTAGTTGTGGTGATGGCAATTGTTATTCCCATTATAAAATGGAGACAATGATCTTAGACAAATCCTTTAAACTTCCTTTTTACTAGTCTACCAATGTCTCTCAATCTTTTCTCTTTTTTACTTCTTTTTCATAGGGTTAACACATTACCACTGTAAAAGATCTCAATATTTATATATCTAATTGGTAGTGAAGTGGCACATTTTAGTTTGATAAATTCCCTCTGAGATTCTGATTGGAGAAGAGCATTTTTCCTGCCACCAATTATGGTAAGTCTTCATTCCACACTTTTCTTCTGAAGCAAACACATTATTAGCCCAAAAATCTCAAACTTAAAAAAAAAAAGGAATCTATGAGCAAAAATAACTTAATTTCAATGGAAATGAATCATATAATAGTTTAGTTTGGTTCAGAAGTTCTAAAGTTGACCCACAATTTATAAAACATTTCAATCCTAAATTGAATTTTATCATTGTTTTTAAAATTTCAGACATCGGGACCAGAAGTTGATGTAATGGCTATGTTGCTGGACTCCCATGTAGTCGACTGCAGTTTGAGTTCCAGACCCAGTGGCGTGAACTCACGCTGGGCACTTGTGTGTACATGCCCAAGATCCCGAGAGGAGAATGGAGAAGGGACTGTGGCATGGCCATCGCCCAGGGGGTGATTTCTTGCTTTCTGTCTGTCTCTCTCTTTCTGGCAAGTGCACAGCGCCCTGTAGCAAAAACCTCTCCTCAAAAGAAATAATATTAAAATAAAATTTCAGACATGGATCCTGAACGTCAGCTGTGAAATATTGCTATCAGGGACTTAAATAAAGATTTTCTGCTGAGACTTCCCACTCCACACTCATTTGTAGAAAGGAACAAATCCAGACACATCGTCACATGGACACTGAACTTCAGCTGTGAAATACTGCTTTCAGGGACTTAAAAATGAAGATTTTCTTCTGAGACTTCCCCTTCCACACTCATTTATACTACACACTAAGTGTCCATAGACAGGTCCGAGTGAACAGGATCTAAACATGTGAAGATGATTAGGGTCAGAATTTTCCTCTATTCCCACTGATTCTGATGCATTAAGAGTGAAAACAGAACAGAAGAGAGATTGCAGATCACCTTGAAATTCAAGAATCAGGGAGAAACGCACAATCCATCAGATGACTAGAAATCACCGCAGGGTCACAAATATGGAAAAACAAGAAAATACCTCTCCTCCAAGGAAAAATAATAACTCCTCTTCATTCTCAGACAGTTCAATGAAATGCATGAAAATGTCAGATAAAGAATTTATAATTTTCATGGTGACAAACGTCACAGAGACTAAAGAGAAGAGAGACAATCAACTGCCAAAGAGACAAAGGAAAGAAGCTGACAAGCTCCAAGAGGTGAGGAAATTATTGCAAGATCTAAAGAAAATAATAACTCCTCTTCATTCTCAGACAGTTCAATGAAATGCATGAAAATGTCAGATAAAGAATTTATAATTTTCATGGTGACAAACGTCACAGAGACTAAAGAGAAGAGAGACAATCAACTGCCAAAGAGACAAAGGAAAGAAGCTGACAAGCTCCAAGAGGTGAGGAAATTATTGCAAGATCTAAAGAAGGAAATTTACACTATAAAAAATAATCAAATGGACCTGTTAGAGATGAAGACTATAATACAGGAAGACAAAACTTCCCTTGAAAGTATTAAAAGCAGACTAGATCATACAAAAAATCAAATCTCAGATGTAGAAGAGAGAATCGCTAGCCTAGAAAAATCCACCACAAAGACTGAGAAAATTGCCCCCCAAAATGCGAATAATATACGAGAAATACTAGATACCATCAAACGTCCAAACATCTGGGTAACTGGTATTCTAGAAGGCAAAGATACTCTTAAGGGCATTGACAGTCTATTCCATGAAATCCTGCAATGAAACTTTCCAAACCCAGTGAGTCATTTAAAGATCCAGTCCCAAGAAACACAAAAGATCTCCAATAGAATCAATCCAAGATGATCTTCTCCAAGACACATTACAGCCAGATTGACCAAAACCACAGACAAAGACAAGATACTAAGACTGGCAAGAGAGGAACGTCAAGTTACCTACAAAGGATATCCCCTCAGGCTGGCAGCAGACCTCTCATCAGAAACAATGTGAGTGAGGAAAGAATGGGAAAATATGTTCAAAATGTTAAGGGAAAAGCAATTTCAACCAAGAATACTGTACCTGGCAAGATTATCCTTCATACGGGAAGAAAAAACAAGAATATTCTCAGATAAACAAAATCTGAAAGAATTTACCAGTACCAGAACAGATCTGTAAGAAGTTCTGCAGGGAGAGCTATACCAGGAAAATTAAATACAGACATACAGAAATAAGAGTTCAAAAACTGAGAAAATGGTTAACTTAATCGTGGTGCCAAGTCTGGAGCTGAATATTATATTCCAGAATATTATCGGAAACTTTGACCACAATAGTAGATTAAGTATATGAGACTGAACTGGTGAAATAGAATTTTATGACTTTTGACTAAAACATTGCTAATTTTCTTCTAGGTTTTGTTTCCAGTTTTAAGGATTTTTGTGCTGTCTTCAGCTGCACATAGGTTCATGCACCTACTATTTGAACAGAATCCTAACCTATTTACTGGCTTTAAGTTTTAAGCATAGTTCCTCAGCATTTCTTTGATTTATTAAAGCTAAAACTGCTTTTCTTGGGATTAAAAAATATAGTAAAAAATACATAATTAATGACTAGTAAGCTATATATATAGCATCAGCTAGGTGCTACCTTATAGTATATTCATTCTACTCAGACGTGTATTCATAGTTATATATGTATCAGCTGAGCTTGCTATTGAAAATAGTTAGATTATTTAAGAAATTCTGTAAGTCAACAAAATGTGTAGGGGGGAAAGGAATGGAAAACAACTGGAAAACTGACATAGTGTGGGAGGAGGGTGGGAAATGGCAGAGGATAAGAAATGAAAACTAGAAATGGAAAATTACTGATGATAACATGTATGATTAAGCCAGTACGCAGTATATTCTGGATGGGAAATCACATTTTGTATCCTGTGACAATGTTCAGTGAATGAATGTGTAAATTAAAAACAAAAAAATTTAAAAATTAAAAAAAAAATACTTCACGGTATGAAGAGTGATTGATTGATTTCTCTAACAAGTACTGTTGAATGCTTAATATAGTTGAGTCTTTCCAGTTCTCATTATTTTCTTTGTCACTTATTTATATTAAGGCTCTTATGCTTATAATCAAATAGGCTGGTTTTTAAAATGAGGTTTTCCAGTATCTACCAAGCTGAACACTTACTCTAGTCAAAATTCTAAGTTGAAACCCTAATGACTTATGTTCCTATATAAACCCTGCCCTTTGGGACCAGCAGTTAGCGTAATGGCTGTCACTGGACTCCCACGTAGTTGACCGCAGTTCGCGTCCCGGACCCGGTGGCTTAAAACTCAAGCTGGGCGCGCGTGTGTGCGTGCCCAAGATCCCGAGAGGAGAATGGAGGAGAAGGGATTGTGGCGTGACCATCCCCCCCTGGGGGGTGATTTCTCACTTTCTGTCTCTCTGTCTCTGTCTGTCTGGCAAGCACATGTGCCCTATGGCAAAAAACCTCTCAAAAAAAAAAAAAAAAAAAAAAAAAAAACCCTGCCCTTTGAATGTAGGTAGGCCAAAACTGAAAATGATGGAGTATTACAGTGTATGTAGCAAAAGTTAAAGGACTTTACAAATGTAATTAGGTCTAAATTAGTCTTTGAGTTAATCAAAGGAAGATGAACTAAGGGTGAACCTGATCCAATCAGATGAAAATATGTATACAATTTCATTTATATAACGTTCTTGAAATGACAAAACTATAGAGATGAAGAATAGATTAGTGGGGGCCACAGGGGCTATGGATGGAAGAGTAGGGAAGGAGAGAACTACGTATAAGTATAAAAGGGCAAACTCAGGAATCCTTTGGTAAAATTATTCTGTATCTTCACTGTAGTGGTGAACACATTAACCTATAGAGGTGATGAAATTTCATATAAATAAATACACATATACACACAAGTGAAAGAATGTAAAGCTAGAGAATACAAATTAGATTGGTGGATTGTAATTTAATTTCTTGGATGTGATATAGTACTACAGTTTTGTAAGATGCAACCATTTGTTGAGATAATGGGTAAAAAGGTATCAGGATATCCCTGTATTATTTCTTTTTTAAAAAAACTTTTAAAATAGCAAGTATTTATGGAGTACTTGCAACATGTCAGGTCTTTTAATTCTCAATCCTCGCAGTAATTCTTTTTTTGTTGTTGTTAAAATTTTTGCTACAGAACACATGTGTTTGCAGAGAGAGGGAGAAACAAAGTGAGAAAGCATTTCCCAGGGAAGATGGCAGTGGTATAGCCCTTTCTCCACTCTCTTCTCAGGGTTTTGGGGATGCATGCATACATACATGGATGGGTATGTTTTTAAAACCACCTAATCTGGGACTCAAACTGCACAGTTGACCATATGAGATCCAGCTACCTTAACCACCATGCAGCCAGCTGGCTCTCTCTGTATTGTTTCTTGTAATTAATTGTATGTAAATTAGCAATCAGCTCAAATTTTTTAAAAAGTGGAAAAAGAAAAAGTTAAAAAAATAATATAAAAAATGAGGGGCCAACCTCTTCAGAATGGAAGAAAACTGATCACAACATGGCCATCCTGCCTGGAAGGTGATTTCTCACTTTCCCTCTCTCTCTCCTTCCTTCTCTTTGGTGAGTCCATGTTCCCTATAGTGAATTCTTAAAAATAGTGCTTTTTGGGGGACCAGCTGGTGGCGTGGTGATTAAGGTGCTGGACACTCCCGTATGACCAACCATGGTTCAAGTCCCAGACCTGGTGACTTCCATTCTCACTTTCCTTCTTTCTATGTGTCTTTCTCTGATCAAATGAAAAGAAATGAATGAATAAATAAAATAAAAAATAAATAACTCTTTAAAAAATAGTCTTGTTTTGTTTTTTTAAAAAGAGCTCAGAAGACACTCTCCTCCTAGTCTTGAAGAAACAACTGCTCTGAGTTCTACAGCTGCAAAAAAATGCATTTTGTCAACAATCCTGAGAGCCTAAAAGAGGACCCCGAGCCTCGGATGAGATGCTATAGCCCCTGTTGATACTTTGGTCATAGTCTTGTGAGAACTTGAGAAGAGAGCCTATCTAAGCTGCATACAGATATATAAAGAAACTATGAGATAACAAATGAGTGCTGTTGTATGCCAATAAGTATGTGGTAATTTCTTACTACACAGGGTTAGAAAACCAATACACTCATATGTTTGTGATTAAACAATTCTACTCTTGAATATATACCCAAAGTAAATACAAAGATGGATAACACACAAAATTAATCTTTAAAATTTTAAGTGAGAATGGTGGTTTCCCTTGGGGTGAGGGAAAGAAGTGACTAGAAGGAGGCCTGAGAAAGATTCTGTTGTAGCTTCTAAGATGGTGATACTGTTTGTTGTCCCCCTCTCTTATTTTCTTTTTTTTTTTTTTTCTCAATTTATTTGCCAAAGGCTAACCCCCTGCAATCCCTCTCCTCCATTTCTCCATCACATCAACATCCAAAACATCCACACATACATGCCCTGTGTGCTTTTCAAATCACTAGGGCTAGGCTTCCAAAGAGTTGGCCATGTGGAATCCAACTTCCTTAATCACCAGGTCATGTGGAATCTAGCCCCTTAATTGTAGGCCATGAGGCTCCCTTAATCACAGGACCAGCCTTAATTCTTTTTTTCTTAATTTTTAAATTTTTAATTATTATTATTTATACATTCAATTGCTATACATTATTTAGATTGTAAAGAGACTTTTACCCAGTATAATACACATCTCAGTGCAGTTGAGAATACTATACAGATCCTTATCAACAGATAACTGTATCTGTGTCCCACAAATCTCTCTCCATTTTTCCCCAATTTCCCTTCCTGCACTCTTCCCCTCTCACACTCTCCTTCAACTTTGTCTCTAGTGTCCATAACAATGCCTAATGCTTTTATATCCTCTAGTTTTTCAGTCTCTACCATAGAGTGTGTACAGTCTGTATATGTTAAGTGGAAACATACAGTGCCTCTCTTTCATAGCCTGACTTGATTCACTCAGAAACAAATCTTCCACATTAGTCCACTTTCTATCAAGTTCCAAGGACTTGTTGTTTTTTATGGCTGAATAATATTCCATGGAATATATGTGCCACATTTTTTCAATCTATTCATCCGATGGTGGACATCTGGGTTGGTTCCATGTCTTAGCAATCATGAACAGTGCTGCTATAAATATAGTTGTACAAATACTTTTCCAACTGAGCGTTCTCCTGTCCTTTGGGTAGATAGCCAAGAGCGGAACTGCCGAATCATATGGTAGTTCTATTTGATGATCTTTGAGGAATCTCCATATTTTTTCCACAGTCCTGCCTTAATTCTTATATTTTCTATATGTATGTTATAATCCAATGAAATTCATATTTAAAGATAACTCAAATTGGAGGCTATTATTTAACCTTATTAGTACCATTAACCTGAGTAAAACAACAATTTATCACATCTAGGAATTTAAGAGAAAAAACTGACTGTTCTCTTAATGCATTGATATCTTCACACTGAAAACAAATTATTTTTTAAAATTATATTAGCAGGTGGGAACCAGCAGTTAGCGTAATGGCTATGTCGCTGGACTCCCACGTAGTCGACCGCGGTTCGCGTCTCGGACCGGGTGGCTTAAATCTCACGCCGGGCGCGTGTGCGTGCGTGCGTGCCCAAGATCCCGAGAGGAGAATGGAGGAGAAGGGATTGTGGCGTGACCATCCCCCCCTGGGGGGTGATTTCTCACTTTCTGTCTCTATGTCTCTGTCTGTCTGGCGAGTGCACGCGCCCTATAGCGAAAACCTCTCAAAAGAAAAAAAAATTATATTAGCAGGGGGCCAGCAAGTAGTGTGGTGGTTAAGGGCTGGACTCTCACATGGCCAACTGCAGGTCCCATCCCAGATCTGGTCCCTTGAAAAATAATGCCAGGTGCATATATGTGTGTGCCCAGAATATAGGGAGGGAAATGAAGGAGAAGGAAGTGCAGTGTGGCCATCCACCTGTGGGGAGATTTTTGGCTTTCCCTCTCTCTAGCTCTCTCTGTCTGGCAATCATACACATCCCATGACAAAAACTTAAAAATAAATAAATATATTATTTTTAAAAATTATAATAAATGCATGGCATTTATTTTTCAATTTTTAAAAATATTTATTTATTAAACCTTATTTATCCATTCATTTATTTATAATTTGACCAGAGAGAGACAAAGAGAGAGAGAGAATGTGAGAAAGCAAGCCACCACATCTGGGACTCGAACTGTGGTTGGCCATGAGGGAGTGCCCAGTGCCTTAATCATCACACTATCCGCTGGTTCCCAACAGTGTAATATTTAAATGATTTTCATTTAGAAACAAAACAGTAAAGGAGAACTAGTGTTTTCAGGGAAAAAAGAAAAATGAAGATTTTCTACTGATAATTCAGCTTCCAGCCCACAAACTCCAGTGGTAGGAAACCCCTCAAGACTTCTCACTGTCTCTAGCTTTATCTCTCTCTGCCTCTGTCTCTGTCTTCTCATTTTTTTGTAGTTTTTCCTTTAAAAAATTTTTAAGGTAAAGTATTTTCTCAGCTTTCCCCTCTCTTGCTCTCACCTAGGAGAGGCAAGGAGCAGGCCTTCAGAAGAAGATACCTTCATGGCTCCTGAGAACTAATTTTCTACTTTTTGTTTTTAAAAAATAAATAAATAAATAATTTTTAAAAGATTTTTTCCCCTTCTTTCGTTGTTGTTTCTCTCTGTGTGTTTCTTTTTCTTTTTCTTTTTACTCATCTCTTTGCTCTTCAATCTCCATTCACTGTGTTTCTAGACAGATCTAAGGGAACTATAGCCAAACATCCAAATACTATTAGGGTTAACATGTTACTCTATATCTACTCAGTCTGCCATGCAAAAGGATCAAAACAGAACAGCAAAGAGATTCCAGATCACCTCTTTCTGCACGCTCCTAAATGCTCAGATTGAACTCAAGTTTAGGAAGAAACATGCCATCCATCAGATGACTAGAAATCACCACAGGACCACAAGAAATATGGGAAAGGAAGCAAATCCCTCTCCTCCGAGGGAAAAGAATAGCTCCTCTTCATCCACAGACAGTTCAATGGAAATCATGGAAATGTCTGATAAAGAATTTAGAATATTCATAATGGCGAAGCTAACAGAAATAGAAAATAGCAATGAACTGCAGAAGAGAAAGGAGGTGACGAGTTCCAGGAGGTGAGGAAATTCTTGCAAGATCTATAAGAGTAATTACGCACTTTAAAAAAATAATCAAATGGACCTGTTAGAGATGAAGGCTATAATACAGGAAGTCAAAATCTCCCTTAAAAGTATTAAAAGTAGACTAGATCATACAGAAAATAGAATCTCAGATGTAGAAGAGAAAATTGCTGGCCTAGAAAAATCTACCACGAAGACTGAGAAAATGGCCCCCAAAAATGAGAATATATGAGAAATACTAGATGCCATCAAACGTCCAAACATCTGGATAAATGGTATCCTAGAAGGTGAGCAGACTCATAAGGGCATTGATAATGTATTCCATGAAATCCTGTAAGAAAACTTTCCAAACCTAGAGAGCATTCAAAGATCCAGTCCCAAGAAATACAAAGGACTCCAAATAGAATCAACCCAAGAAGATCTTCTCCAAGACACATTACAGCCAAATTGAACAAAACCAGTGTCCTATAGCAAAAACCTTTCCAAAAAAAAAAAATAAATAAAAGGCACTGGACTTCCACATGAGCAACTATGGTTCAAGTCCTGGACCTGATGGCTTGCTCTCTCACTTTCTCTCTCTTTCTGTGTCTTGCTTTGATCATACTGGAAAAAAATAATAAATAAAGTTAAAAAAAAAATTCTTAAAAAAAAAAAAGGAAAATGACCAAGTTAATCATAGGAACAAGCCTGGAGTTGAATATTGTATCCCAGAATTTAACCAGGAAGATCGAACCACAACAAAAGATAGATTAAGTCATGAGAGTGAGCTGGTGAAACAGAACTTTTGACAAAAATATTGCTAATTTTCTTCTAGACTTTGTTGTCCAGTTTTAAAGATTTTTGTCCTGTCTTGAGCTGTCAATAAGTTCATATACCTACTATTTGAACAGAATTTTAACCTGTTTCCTGGCTTTGAGTTTTAAGCAAAGTTCCTTAGCATTTCTTTGATTTATTAAAGTTAAAACTGATTTTCTTGAAATTACCAGCTGAATTTGCTACTGAAAGTAGTTAGATTATTTAAGAAATTGTGTGATCAATAAAATGTGAGGAGGCTGCGACCAGCAGTTAGTGTAATGGGTATGTCGCTGGACTCCCACGTAGTCGACTGTGGTTTGAGTACCGGACCCGGTGGCTTAAAACTCATGGTGGGCACATGTGTGTGCGTGCCCAAGATTCCGAGAGGAGAATGGAGGAGAAGGGATTGCGACATGGCCATCCCCCCCCTGGGGGGGTGATTTCTTGCTTTCTCTCTCTCTGTCTGTCTGGCAAGCACACGCACCCTATAGCGAAAACCTCTCCAAAAATAAATAAATAAATAAAAATAAAATGTGAGGAGGAAAGGAATGGAAGACAATTGTAAACACAAGAGATAGTGCGAGAAGAGGGTGGGATAGGGCAGAGGGTCAGAAATAAGGGTTAAAAAAAAATATATATATGTAACTAGAAATGGAAAATAATTGACAATAACATGCATGATTAAGCCACTATGCAGTATATTCTGGATGGGAAATCACACTTTGTAAGCTGTGATGATGCTTAGGGAATGAATGTAAATTAATTAATTAAAAAAAAATGTTTCAGGAAAAAGCACAAGAACTTTTTCTTGAAATTAAAAAAAAAATGCATTGGGACCAGCAGGTGGCATGGTGGTTAAGGTGCTGGACACTCCCACATGGCTGACCACAGTTCAAGTCCTGGACCTGGTAGCTTGCTTTCTAACTTTCTCTCTCTCTCTGGTCAAATTAAAATAGATGAATGAATAAATAAAATAAAATAAATCTTTAAAAAAATGCATTAAAAATACCTATTTGATGACTGCAATAAGCTATATAGCCCCAGCTAGGTGCTACTTTATAGTATGTTCGTTCTACTCACTGAGCTTTATGCCTAAAGTCAGACTTGTGTTCATGGATAAGTATGTATCACCTGTGCTTGCTATAGAAAATATTTAGATTAATTAAGAGCTTTAGTGAATTAATAAAATGGAGGGGGAGGCATAGAAAGCAACCATGGATACCAGAGACAGTGTGGTAGGAGGGTGGGAGATGGCAGAAGGTGAGAGGTAGGGAATCAAGGATGGAAAAAAAAGCAAAATATACAGGAAACAAGAAATGAAAATTATTTGTTGACGATAACACATATGTTGATGTACTTGATTGAGCCAATATACAGTGTATTCTGGATGGAAAATCTCATTTTGTATGCTATAATGATGTATAGTAAATGGATATAAATAAATAAATTTAAATTTAAAAAAGAAACAAAACAGTAAAAGAGAAATGTGATAGCACACATTTCCTGCAAATCAAGAGAAATATACAAAATGATGACAGGGGCTTAAAAGGCACCAATGTTATTAGTGATTAGAAGAGAAAGAAATAAAATTTTCAAGTCAAAATCACGACACAATGTGAATGTGAAGAAACTAAAAAAGAATGTTTAACTCTTTAACAATTATAAGTCTTTATGTCCCTAAATAACATGGCTGTCATCTCTCTCAACTACTTTTCCAATTCTCAATACTTTATATTCTAGCAATATTAACAACCTACATTCACTTTTTTAAAAGATGTATTTAATTTGGTTATTATTGTTATTATTATTATTTAAAATTTGCTATACAGCATGTGTGCTCATGAGAAACACACACACACACACACACACACACACACAGAAGGATGAAAAGTGAGAAGAAAGCAAATCATTAGGTCTAGGACTCAAACCACAGTTGTCCACGTGAGAGTCAAATGCCCCAATTACCACCCCACCTGCTGGTCCCTCTACTTTCAGCTTTTAAGACATATTATAATAAAAACTTGGAATTTACTGTTCCATTTTTATAGAGTACCTTTTCTTGAAAAGGTAGCCTAAAAAATGTCTATTCAAAAATTCACTTTGGGATATCCTTTCCTTTTTACTATGTGTAATTTTACTATTATGTTTACTATAGTATATATATATAAGCCAAGGTCATATTCAGTTTGTACCTCTAAAATTCAGTAAGCGTTTAGCAGAGTTTCATTATCTGTACAATGAGGATTATTGTACTATCTAACCTAACAGGGTTGCTGTGAATTTAAATGAGATAATTCAAAGATTTTAGAACAGTGTCTGATATTTACGCATTCAATAATTTTTTGAGGGCAGTTAAAATTTACTGAGAAAATTGCGTAACTATTACTAATTCAACTATCTGGTATGTACGTCTTTTTTTCTTATGCATGATTTTGTACATATGGCTATTTTTCTTTTTATTATTATTATTGCTACTACTTATACATTCAATCGCTATACGTCATTTAGTTTGTAAAGAGACTTTACCCAGCATGATATACACCTCGGTCCTGCCCAGTTGAGAATACTATACACATCATCATCAACAGGTAATAAACATTATCTGTGTCCCACAAATGCCTTCCTCTCTATTCTCTCCCCCATATTTCCTTTCCTACACTCTTCCCCTCTCCAAAACTCTTTCCACTTTGTCCCTAGCATCCATAACAATTTTTAATGTTTTTATGTCCTTCAGTCCTTCAGTCTCTACCATAGTGTGGACAGTTGGTGTATGTTAAATGTCTGTTTCATAGTCTGACTTGCTTCACTCAGCAATAAATCTTTCACATTCATCTACTTTCTATCAAAGGCCAGGGTCTTGTTGTTTTTTATGGCTGAACAGTATTCCATGGAGCATATTGCCACACTTTTTCAACCTATTCATCCATTTATGGACATTTGGGTTGGTTCCATATCTTAGCAATTGTGAATAATGCCGTAGTAAATACAGATGTGCAAGTGCTTTTCCAACTAGCCTTCTCCTACCTTTGGGTCGATGCCCAGGAGTGGAATTGATGAATCATATGGTAGTTCTATTTAAAGGTTTTTGAGGAATTGCCATATTGTTCTCCATAGTGGTTGGGACAATTTACATTCCCACCAACAATGTAGGAGAGTTCCCCTTTCACCACATTCCCACCAGCACTTATTATTTTTGGTTTTTTAATCTTAGCTATTTAGGTAGTACCTCATTATGCCTCAGATAAGGACTGGTAATCAGTAAATGTTAATTCCTGTGATTAGGATTACATTCTGGAGCCTGCAGATGACATGGTGCTTCAGGCACTGGACTCCCACAAGGCAAACCACAGTTTCTGTCCCGGAAAATCACACTAGGTGCATGTGCATGCATGTCCAAAATCCCAGGATGAGAAGGGACTGTGGCATGGTCATCTTCTGGTGGGGTGGAAGGGGGCGTGATTTCTCACTTTTCCTCTTACTGTCTCTGTCTTTCCAGTGAGCACATGTGCCCTATGGCAAAACAAACAAACAAAACAAAACCTTAAAAAAAAGAAAAGAAATGGGGACCAGCAGTTAGCGTAATGGCTATGTCTCTGGACTCCCACATAGTCGACCACGGTTCAAGTCCTGGACCCGGTGGCTTAAACTCACACCAGGTGCATGTGCGTGCGTGCGTGCCCAAGATCCCAAGAGGAGAATGGAGGAGAAGGGATTGCGGCGTGGCCATC
>NW_006159713.1:426956-444154 GCF_000334495.1 Tupaia belangeri chinensis | reverse complement strand
CCCAAAAAAAAAAAAAAAAAAAAAAAGAAGAAAGAAAGAAAGAGAGTATATCCTGTTCCTACCCTGTGGTGCAGTGGTAATGAGCTCTTAAAGAAAAGCTGGATCCATATGGTGAACATGATTTGATTCCTGGATCAGGTCAACCTGAAATATGTTGGACATGCATGTGAGAGCCCAACACCCAATGAGCTGGAGGGCTGGAAGAAAAGGATTACAGCATAACTGAACTCTTTGGAAGGTGTTGATCTCCAACTCACACTCTCTCCCACTCTTCATTCTCATGGATGTACACATGCACTCTATCATTAAAAAAGGGGGAAAACAGATAAATGTTCCTTATATAAAGTTTCAAAACTTGGTTATTAAAATAATATAAAAACAAAGATTTCAATTAATAAAAGGGCAAAAGATTTGACACACAATATACACCTATTTGAATAGCTTAAAAAGTTATAGTAAAAAAACACCTAACAATATTAAGTACTGGAGAGAATATGGAGGAATTGGAATTCATACACTACTGGTGGGAATGCTAAACAGCACTTTGGTAGTGTTTTAAACAGTTAAACATATACTTAACATATGGTCCTTGGCAAAACTACACATATAATTACCCAAGAAAAATGAAAATGTATGGTAACAAAAAACCTGAATACAAATGTTTATAGATACTTTATCAAAACCTGGAAATAATCCGTATGTCCTTTAAATAGTGCATATATAAACAATGTGTGGCACATTTACAAAATGGAATACTACTCAATAACATTAAGAAAAAACTACTGACACATGCAACAAAAAATGCAGTAGCTAAGTGGAAGAAGCCAGACTAATAAGGCAACATACTGCATGATTTCATCTCTACAACAGCCTCAAAAAATGCAAAACTATAATGAGAGAAAATCAATCATTGGTTGTCAGGGTCTGGGATTTGGAGGAAGGCTGACTACAAGGAATATAATGGTGGGGTCAAAAATCTATATTTTAATTGTGATATAATCACATAACTGTGCACATTTTATAAAATGCACAGAACTATACCACACACCAAAAAATGAATTTCACTGAATGGAAATTGTATTTCAATAAACCTGCCTAAAAAATTAATACCCCTTAGGTCTCAATTCTTATACTTAAAATATAAAATCACTAGACCATGCTATCTATTATAGGTTGATGTCTTGATATTCCTTTCTTCAAATTTCAGTAATTGTCCTTGAAGTCCTATCCTTTGACCATGTTTAAAGATACTAACTTCTAAGTCTGAATGTAAAATAATTCAATAATTCTTCAACACACACACACACACACACACACACACACAGAAGGATGAAAAGTGAGAAGAAAGCAAATCATTAGGTCTAGGACTCAAACCACAGTTGTCCACGTGAGAGTCAAATGCCCCAATTACCACCCCACCTGCTGGTCCCTCTACTTTCAGCTTTTAAGACATATTATAATAAAAACTTGGAATTTACTGTTCCATTTTTATAGAGTACCTTTTCTTGAAAAGGTAGCCTAAAAAATGTCTATTCAAAAATTCACTTTGGGATATCCTTTCCTTTTTACTATGTGTAATTTTACTATTATGTTTACTATAGTATATATATATAAGCCAAGGTCATATTCAGTTTGTACCTCTAAAATTCAGTAAGCGTTTAGCAGAGTTTCATTATCTGTACAATGAGGATTATTGTACTATCTAACCTAACAGGGTTGCTGTGAATTTAAATGAGATAATTCAAAGATTTTAGAACAGTGTCTGATATTTACGCATTCAATAATTTTTTGAGGGCAGTTAAAATTTACTGAGAAAATTGCGTAACTATTACTAATTCAACTATCTGGTATGTACGTCTTTTTTTCTTATGCATGATTTTGTACATATGGCTATTTTTCTTTTTATTATTATTATTGCTACTACTTATACATTCAATCGCTATACGTCATTTAGTTTGTAAAGAGACTTTACCCAGCATGATATACACCTCGGTCCTGCCCAGTTGAGAATACTATACACATCATCATCAACAGGTAATAAACATTATCTGTGTCCCACAAATGCCTTCCTCTCTATTCTCTCCCCCATATTTCCTTTCCTACACTCTTCCCCTCTCCAAAACTCTTTCCACTTTGTCCCTAGCATCCATAACAATTTTTAATGTTTTTATGTCCTTCAGTCCTTCAGTCTCTACCATAGTGTGGACAGTTGGTGTATGTTAAATGTCTGTTTCATAGTCTGACTTGCTTCACTCAGCAATAAATCTTTCACATTCATCTACTTTCTATCAAAGGCCAGGGTCTTGTTGTTTTTTATGGCTGAACAGTATTCCATGGAGCATATTGCCACACTTTTTCAACCTATTCATCCATTTATGGACATTTGGGTTGGTTCCATATCTTAGCAATTGTGAATAATGCCGTAGTAAATACAGATGTGCAAGTGCTTTTCCAACTAGCCTTCTCCTACCTTTGGGTCGATGCCCAGGAGTGGAATTGATGAATCATATGGTAGTTCTATTTAAAGGTTTTTGAGGAATTGCCATATTGTTCTCCATAGTGGTTGGGACAATTTACATTCCCACCAACAATGTAGGAGAGTTCCCCTTTCACCACATTCCCACCAGCACTTATTATTTTTGGTTTTTTAATCTTAGCTATTTAGGTAGTACCTCATTATGCCTCAGATAAGGACTGGTAATCAGTAAATGTTAATTCCTGTGATTAGGATTACATTCTGGAGCCTGCAGATGACATGGTGCTTCAGGCACTGGACTCCCACAAGGCAAACCACAGTTTCTGTCCCGGAAAATCACACTAGGTGCATGTGCATGCATGTCCAAAATCCCAGGATGAGAAGGGACTGTGGCATGGTCATCTTCTGGTGGGGTGGAAGGGGGCGTGATTTCTCACTTTTCCTCTTACTGTCTCTGTCTTTCCAGTGAGCACATGTGCCCTATGGCAAAACAAACAAACAAAACAAAACCTTAAAAAAAAGAAAAGAAAGAGGGACTAGCAGTTAGCGTAATGGCTATGTCGCTGGACTCCCACGCAGTCGACCGCGGTTCGAGTCCCGGACCCGGTGGCTTAAACTCACACCAGGTGCATGTGCGTGCGTGCGTGCCCAAGATCCCAAGAGGAGAATGGAGGAGAAGGGATTGCGGCGTGGCCATCCCCCCTGGGGGGTGATTTCTCACTTTCTGTCTCTCTGTCTCTGTCTGTCTGGCAAGTGCACGTGCCCTATAGCAAAAACTTCTCCAAAAAGAAAAAAAAAAAAAAAAAAAAAAAAAAAAAAAAAAAGAAGAAAGAAAGAAAGAGAGTATATCCTGTTCCTACCCTGTGGTGCAGTGGTAATGAGCTCTTAAAGAAAAGCTGGATCCATATGGTGAACATGATTTGATTCCTGGATCAGGTCAACCTGAAATATGTTGGACATGCATGTGAGAGCCCAACACCCAATGAGCTGGAGGGCTGGAAGAAAAGGATTACAGCATAACTGAACTCTTTGGAAGGTGTTGATCTCCAACTCACACTCTCTCCCACTCTTCATTCTCATGGATGTACACATGCACTCTATCATTAAAAAAGGGGGAAAACAGATAAATGTTCCTTATATAAAGTTTCAAAACTTGGTTATTAAAATAATATAAAAACAAAGATTTCAATTAATAAAAGGGCAAAAGATTTGACACACAATATACACCTATTTGAATAGCTTAAAAAGTTATAGTAAAAAAACACCTAACAATATTAAGTACTGGAGAGAATATGGAGGAATTGGAATTCATACACTACTGGTGGGAATGCTAAACAGCACTTTGGTAGTGTTTTAAACAGTTAAACATATACTTAACATATGGTCCTTGGCAAAACTACACATATAATTACCCAAGAAAAATGAAAATGTATGGTAACAAAAAACCTGAATACAAATGTTTATAGATACTTTATCAAAACCTGGAAATAATCCGTATGTCCTTTAAATAGTGCATATATAAACAATGTGTGGCACATTTACAAAATGGAATACTACTCAATAACATTAAGAAAAAACTACTGACACATGCAACAAAAAATGCAGTAGCTAAGTGGAAGAAGCCAGACTAATAAGGCAACATACTGCATGATTTCATCTCTACAACAGCCTCAAAAAATGCAAAACTATAATGAGAGAAAATCAATCATTGGTTGTCAGGGTCTGGGATTTGGAGGAAGGCTGACTACAAGGAATATAATGGTGGGGTCAAAAATCTATATTTTAATTGTGATATAATCACATAACTGTGCACATTTTATAAAATGCACAGAACTATACCACACACCAAAAAATGAATTTCACTGAATGGAAATTGTATTTCAATAAACCTGCCTAAAAAATTAATACCCCTTAGGTCTCAATTCTTATACTTAAAATATAAAATCACTAGACCATGCTATCTATTATAGGTTGATGTCTTGATATTCCTTTCTTCAAATTTCAGTAATTGTCCTTGAAGTCCTATCCTTTGACCATGTTTAAAGATACTAACTTCTAAGTCTGAATGTAAAATAATTCAATAATTCTTCAATAAACCCATACAAAGACACTCAACATCATAGTCCATCAGGAAAATACAAATTAAAACCATAATGAGGCATCGATACGCAACAATCAAAAGGCTAAAAAGATGGACAATAACATGATTGAAGAAGAAAGAACACCTTAACTCCCATACACTGTTGGTGAGAATGTAAAATAGTACAACTACTTTTAAAAAGAGTTGGACAGTTTGTTATGGAGTTAAACATACACCATATTAACACCATTCCTATGAATCTATTCAAAGATATGAAAATATACATATACAAAAAGACTGAACATACTTGAATGTGCATAAAGGCTTTACTAACAGTAATGAAAATGCCACAACAACCCATATGTCCATGAGGAGGTAAATGGAAAAATTATGAGATATTCATTGGAATGCTAACTAGTCATAAAATGCGCAAGCCATTGATGTAGACCACAATAACATCACAATTCATTAATGAAGAAAAAAAAAAAAAAAAAAAAGACTGTGAAGGCTATTTGCTGTATGATTTTATTTATGTGACATTCTCAAAAATGCAAAAGTATAAGGGCAGAAAATAATCAGTAGTGTCAGAAGGTGGTGGATGAAGGAGGGGTTACTACAAAAGAGTAAGAGGCAAGTTTGGGAACCGATGTGATTATATTCTATATTAATTACTAGTGGCAGTCACCCATATATACGAGGGGACTCCAAATACTGCGTTGTTGGAAAAGTCCTAACACATTTTTGCATTAAAAAACACAGAAAAAAATAAATCATGACTTTTCCAATAACTCAATAGTTTGTGGAAAAAGAGAATTAAAGTATGAATTTTGTTGCAAAAAAGGAAACTCATGCATAGTTTTTTTTATAATACATGTTTTCTATAAACTGTGTCAAAAGAGAATGATATTCTACTACATGTAAAGTATATCCCCCAAAAAGGGAAAGAAAATCGTGAACTACTGATATGTGATATGTGAAATAACATAGATAAACCTCAAAAATATTATGCTCACTGAGAGCCAGACACAGAAAAGTATTTATAATATGACTCCATTTATATGGAATTTAAAATAGGCAAAACTAATCCATAGTGACAAAAAGTAGATCAGTGATTGCCTGGGGCCAGGGATGGGAAGATGAAATATGTTGTGCACGCATGTGAGTGCCCAACACCCAATGAGCTGGATGGCTGGAGGAAAAGGATCACAGCATAACCAAACCCTGAAAAGAGCATAAAGAAACTTTTGGAGGTTATGGAAATGATTTGTATCTTCATTGTGTCAACTGTCAAAACTCACCAGTTACACCTTAAGTGGGTACACTTTACAGTATGTAAGTTATGTCTCAATAAAATTGGTTTTAAAATGTATTTACCAAGTGAACATAAATGAACAAAACTTTAGCCCAACTAATTTAATAATTCTTTTTCTTTTATTAGCTTTATTATAAACTAAAATTAGATTATATTATCCTAATTTCCATAGCTTACGCCTGTTGCTTAGTGGAATATACACAACCTTGAAAATACGAGGGGACTTCAAAAAATTAATGAGAAAAATGAAAGTGTGAGTTTACTTTAGTGCAATAATGTTTTGGAATCAATGTGTACTTTTTCATAATCTGTATTTTCCATGTATTTGCCCATGAACTTTTTGATGACCCCTTGCCTTTGCTAAGAGCATCCTACATAAAAATGCAGCAACAGATACTCCGGAAGACAGAGAAAAAATATGAATTGAATGCTGCCCACAAAAGAGTTGATATTTAAAAAGCTGCTTTTAGTGATAAAATTCATACATATAATAACATGAGAAATGGAAGCAAGACAATAAATGATCAGGTGTTATGGGAAAATCAATAAGTGATTATGAACCAGAGAAGCAAGGAAGACTTGGAGCTCAAAATTAACTTATTCCATGAGAATTTTTCTCTATAATAAAGAGGTAATGAGAAGATAATCAAGGAAGTTAAACGTAAGCAGAGGCATGACAAATGAAAAAAGATTTGCGTACAATAGCATTTCAGAAGCTATACTATGAAATTGCAAGATGTTAAAACATTCATATTAATATAAGATACTGAGATGCTGTCTGGGATTTCCCCTTTCTTGGATCATCATGAAAAAGTTTAACATATTCAACTTTCTAAGAGTCCCAAAAGAATTAGTTGAAAATGAGCTTGAATGAATTGTATAAGGCAAAATTATGAAGAACCTTTGAGTCTCAGTGTAGATAAAACAACTCTTGTATCTTTTTAAAAAATTATTTAATTATTATTATTATTATCTTTTAATTTGCTACAGGACACATATGCTCACCAGAGACAGAGACAGAGAGAGAGAGTGAGTGAAGGAAAATGAGAAAGCAAACTGCCAGGTCTGGTACTTGAACCATGGTGGGCCATGTGGAAGTTCAGTGCCTTAACTACCATGCCACCTGCTAGCCTCACTTTTGTATCTTTTAAAAGCTATTGACAGGCTCTGTAGTCTGATGGTTAAGGAGGCTGGACCCACATGGCTGACAACATGCCAGAATCTGTGGCTTGAAAAACACATTAGAGGTGTGTGCATGCACATTCATACCCAAAATCCCGATAAAAGGGAGAGAGATGAAGTAGAAGGGATTATAGCATGACCATTCCCCATGGAAGATGTTTTCTCGCTTTCCCTAATTCTCCCTCTGTTTCTCCCTCTCTCTGGCAAGCTCACATGCCCTCTGGCAAATTTACAAAGAAGAAAAAAGAAGCTACTGTTTCTTTTTGTTTTTGTATTTTTGGGGAGAGGTTTTTGCTATACGGTGCATGTGTTTGCCAGAAAGACAGAAAGTGAGAAATCACCCCCGAAGGGAATGGCCACTCTGCAATCCCTTCTCCTCCATTCTCCTCTTGGGATGTTGGGCACACACGTACATGCACCGGCGTGAGGAAATAACTTATAAATAAATAAATAAATACACACACGCATATATGTATATATACACATGTGTGTATATATATGTGTACATCTGTATATATGTATATATACACATACACACATACATATATATATATAAAATGAAATAAAAATTGGAGAGCAAAATGAAAAAAATTATCTTTGTATATCAAATAACATATAACATATATATTTTTATATGAGCTTTCATATAAAAAATTCTGAGGAAAATTACAAGTCACACACTATATGCAGAATACATAAAGAATTTCTACTACTCAATAAATAAAAGACGACCCAATTTAAAAAATGGGCAAAAGATGTAAATAGGCATTTCTCCAAAGGAAGATACACAAATAGCCAATCTTAATAAGATGCTAAATATCATTAGCAATCAGAGAAATGCAAATCAAACCCACAATGATACCATTTTACAAAAACCACTAAGATCGATATAATAAAAAAGACATAGGGGCCAGCCAGTGGCACGGTGGTTAAGGTGGCTGGATTCCACATGATCAACTGATTGGTTCAAGTCCCGGACTTGAATAACTTGCTGGGCATGTGTGAATGGGTATCCAAAGTCCTGAGATGAGAATGGGAAAGAAGGGACTGCAGTGTGGCCAACCGCCCTGGGGGGGTGATTTCTCATTTTTCCTATCTGTGTGTGTGTGTGTATGTGTATATGTGTGTGTCTTTCTGGCAAGCACACACACTCCATGGTAAAACTAACAACAAAAAAAGACATGTAAGAACACCATTTGGCACGTATAGAAAAATTGGAACTTTCATATACTGCTTATAGAAGTGCAAAACAGTACAGTCTGAAAAACTACTCAAAAGGTTAAATATAAAATTATCGTATAAGACCAGCAGTTGGTGTAGTGGCTGTGTCATTGGACTCCCATGTAGTCTACTGTGGTTCAAGTCCCGGACTTGGTGGCTTAAACTCACGCCGGGCACATGTGCGTGCATGCCCAAGATCCCAAGAGGAGAATGGAGGAGAAGGGACTGTGGCATGGCCATCTCCCCTGAGGGGTGATTTCTCACTTTCTGTCTCTCTGCCTGTCTCTTTCTGGCGAGCGCATGTGCCCTATAATAAAAAAACCTCTCCAAAAAAAGGAAAAAAAAAATGATCATATGACCCACCTACTCTATTCTTAGATATGTAATCCAAGAGAAATGAAAACTTGTGTAATAATATTTATTGGAGCATTATTCATGAAAGCCAAAATAATGTAAACTCAAATACTCATCACTGATAAATGACTAAACAAAATGTGATATACCCATACAACAGAATATTACTTGGCAATAAAAAAAGTTAAATAATGTCACATTCTATAGTATAAACAAACCTTGAAAACATTAAGGTAAGTATGGAAGCCCATCATAAAGGGCAACATGGCTGGTTTGGTGGTACAGTGCCAATGCACAGCTCAAGTGCTGGTGGATCCATACAGAAGATGACGGAACAGTTCTACAGTCGACCTATACATGGTGGGCATGCACACCCTTGATCCTGACTGGCTGGGAAGACTGTGGGGAGGAATCAAGGCAGAAGACTGTTAAGGATGCTTGTCTTTCTCTCTCTCATGAAAGAAATGAATAAACTTAAATATACAAATATATAAAGGACCACATATTATGATTCCATTTATTTGAAATGCCCACAATAGGGATATCCATAGACAGAAAGTAGGCTGGTGGTTGGCTATGTCCTGCAGTGTTAGTAGGAAATGGGGAGCAAATGCTGTGTGTATGGGTCTCTTATGGGAATGATGGAAATGTTTTAAAATTAATTATAGTGACAGATGCATAACCCTATGAATTTGCTGAAAACAATTAAATAATACATTTTAGATGGGTGATTTGTACAGTATATGAATTACATCTCAATAAATTATTTAAAAAATAATGAATTCAGGACCAGCAGATAGTGTAGTGCTTACGTTACTGGACTCCCACATGGCTGGCCTCAGTTCAAGTCCCAGACCCGGAGGCTTGAAACTCACAATGGGCACATGTGCATGCATGCCTAGAATCCCAGGAGGAGAATGAAGAAGGGACTATAGGGTGGCTATACCCTTTTGTGGGTGATTTCTCACTCTCTGTATATCTGTCTCTGTCTGTCTTGTCTGGTGAGTGCACAAATCCTATAGCAAAAATCTCACTTAAAAAAAAATTCAATGCAAGTTATTCTTACCATTTACTTGAGAGTTACAAAGTGTAATAGAATTTACACTGTACTACTGTACTATTAGAAAATACTGTCATTTAAGAGCTGTGCTCTTTTTTCTAGTATGTTCCTTTATTTAATCATTTAAATATCAAACAATTCACTTGTTAATTAAAATCTTATTTCATCTATAGGGCCTTTCTATGTATATAACCTTTGGCTCAAATTAGAAAATGTTACTCAGTTATAATGTAATATTAGGTAAATCTGCATAATCACCAAGATTAATTTCTTCTGCACAAATACATGATCTATTTTTTAAGTTTTTCAAAATAGTAATCAAAAGCTTTCAATACTAATTTAGTATATTATATATAATCACATTACTAAAAGTTTTAGATATATATAATGCTAGCATTTAAAATACTAATTTCTGCTTTTCTTACTTTTCAGTGATCTATTTTTTAAGTTTGTCAAAATAGTAATCAAAAGCTTTCAATACTAATTTAGTATATTATATATAATCATATTACTGAAAGCTTTGGATATATATAATGCTAACATTTAAAATACTCATTTCTGCTTTTCTTACTTTTTAATGCAATTCTCTTCCCTTTCATAAGCAAACATCTCAAAGAGTTAACTATAGCTGATATCCTGATTTTTTTTCTTTTTTTAGGTTTTTTGCAATAGGACACATGTGCTCACCAGAGAAAGACAGTGAAAGTGAGAAATCGCCCCTTGAGGGGATGGCCACACTGCAATCCTTTCCCTCCATTCTCCTGGGATTTAGGGCATACATGCACAGTCACCCAGTGTGATTTTTCTTTCTTTTTTTGAGACTTTTTGCTATGGGGTGCCATGTGCTCACTAGAAAAAGAGAGACAGACAAAGAGACAGAAAGCGAGAACCCCCCCAAGGGGTATGGCTACGTCACAATCCCTTTTCCTCCATTCTCCTCTTGGGATCTTGGGCATGCATGCACACATGCCCAGCATGAGTTTAAGCCACCAGATCTGGGACTCAAACTGAGGTTGACTACATGGGAGTCCAGCAACATAGCCACTATGCCAACTGCTGGTCGAACACTCAGTGTGATTTTCAAACTGCCACATCCAGGATCCAAACTGCACTGGATCATGTGGGAGGGAGTCCAGTTCCTTAACCACAACACCTGTAGACCCCAACATCCTGATTTTCTTACCGCCTATAAATTTCTTTCATTAGGTTCCTTCCTGTTCCCCTATAATCTTCAAAAAAATTTATATTCAAGGTCACCAACTGCTTTTCATAGTTACCCAATAATCTTTTATCAGTTTTTATCCTATATAGTATCTTTTAATGTCTGTTTACCACTTTTTTTCAACTCCGTTTCTACAGATTCAAGGATACTAAAAGTATACATCCGATTCTTTTATTCCCTAGTCATCCTCCTTAGTTTCTGCCTCACAAATACAGGAGGTTTCCCAAGATTTCGGCTCAAACTCTTGTTCTCTCACTCTACTTTTCCATTTCAATTATACTATCATTTATTAATTTGTAGTTGAAATTCCCAAAACATAAGAACTTCAGAGAATTATTGAAAAATTACATTAAAAGATGAAAATTTAAAAGCATAAACATTATTTCCCAACACAGGTTCCATCAAGTTCAAGACACTTTTGTCAGCAATGATACCAGTCATTTAGTTCATACCTACAGAACTGAAGGTTCTAAAATTTAACCACGTCAATGTGGTCTTTGTTACATTGTTAACTGAAGACAAATGGGTGACCTGTAAACATTTTTTAAGATTAGTAAAGTCAAAAGAAGCCAAATCAGGCAGTAGCATGGTGGTAATGCATATGAACCCACATGGGAAAGATACTGGGTTTGTATCCCAAGACCTCTCTGAAAACAGTGCGTGCAAGTGTGCATGCCCATCATTCAACTTGGCTGAGAGTAGGGTTAGATTGTAGTATGAAGACTCTGTTGGGGACCAGCAGGTGGCGTGGTGGTTGGGGGGCACTGGACACTCCCACATGGCTGACCACACGGTTCAAGTCCCGGACCTTGTGGCTTGCTTTCTCACTCTTTCTCTCATTCTCTCTGACTGACTGATCAAACTGGAAAATTATAATAATAAATAAAGTTAAATAAAATAATTATTTTTAAAAAAAGAAGGAAAAGGGAACCAGTAGTTAGCGTAATGGCTATGTCGCTGGACTCCCACATAATCGACCGCGGTTCGTGTCCCGGACCCGGTGGCTTAAAACTCACGCCAGGCGCGTGTGCGTGCATGCCCAAGATCCCGAGAGGAGAATGGAGGAGAAGGGATTGCGGCGTGACCATCCCCCCTGGAAAAAAAAAAAAAAGAAGGAAAAAGGACTCTGTTGGAGGAATCTCTCTCTCTCTCTCTATATATATATATATATATTTATTTAGAGGTTTTGCTATAGGGCGCGTGCTCTCGCCAGAAAGACAGAGAGACAGAAAGGAAGAAATCACCCCCTGGGGGGATGGTCACGCCAGAATCCCTTCTCCTCCATTCTCCTCTTGGGATCTTGGGCACGCACGCACATGCGCCCAGCGTGAATTTAAGCCACCAGGTCCGAGACTCCAACTGCAGTCACCTACATACATGGGAGTCCAGCGACATAGCCATTACTCCAACTGCTAGTCCCAGAGGAATCTGTCTTTATTTCTCTCTCTCAGGAAAGAAACAAATGAATAAACTTACAATAAAACAAAACCCCACAAGTATTATGAAGGTAAATGGTTGGTTATTGTGATTGTTGAAAGGACCTCTGTTCCTAAATCAAACAGAACATTAGTTAATATATAGTTTTACATATATACTTATGATATATATTTACACATTCACATATATGAGATATATAAATACCTGATCTTGTTGGGTATTTCCGGTTCTACATAATAAAATTCAATGAAAAGTAAATTCTCTAAAACATTTTGTGCTTTATTAATAGAATTAAGGACATATTGGACCAATCGAGTTTTGAATTCCAGCCTGGCAGCTAAAAAAATACTCTGGGTGCCCAGAATCCCGACAAGATGTTGAAATTGAAGAGAAGGGATTGTATGTAGCATGTCCATGTCCTACTGGGGGTTGCTATCCTTCTCTCCCCTTTCTTTGGTGTGTGTGCCCTCTGAAAATTAAAAAAAGAAAAAAAGATGTATATGTATATTTTAAATAATTAGACTTACTTTTTCATTTAATTGGGCTAAATTTCTTCCTAAGCTCAAATTCCTATATAGATTTAAATACTGAAGTCTGACTAATGAAGAATCACTCTAATAAAAATAAGAAATATGAAAAAAAGACTGAGTCACCTAAACATAAGAAATCCTTAACTCAGGATGAGCAGTTAGCATAATGGCTATGTTGCTGGACTCCCATGTAGTCGACCGTTGTTCATGCCGCCCAGACCTGGTGGCTTAAAACTCACGCCGGGCACGTGTGCATGCATGCCCAAGATCCTAAGAGGAGAATGGAGAAGGGATTGCGGCATGGCCAATCCCCCTGGGGGGTGATTTCTTGCTTTCTGTCTCTGTCTCTCCCTGTCTGCCTGGTGAGCATACGCGCCCTATAACAAAAACCTCTCCAAAGAAAAGAAAAAAGAAATCTTTAACTCAAACCTCAAATTGTGGGGCCAGCAGTTGATGTACTGGTTAAGGCTCTGGACTCCCCACTTGGCTGACTATGGTTCAAGTCCCAAACTCAACTACTTGAAAAATCACACTGGGCATGTATGCCTCAGTGACTAAAATCCTAAGAGGAGACTGAAGGAAGAGGGACTGTGGTGTGGCCATCCCCACTGAGGCCAGGGTAGGGGGATGGGGGGTGGGGAGTCCTCACTTTCCCTCTCTCTGTCTCTGTCTCACTAGCAAGTGGTTTTTCCCTATGACAATAACCTTCAAACAACAACAACAACAACAACAAAATTCAAATTGCATTAGACTTAGATGAAGAGTTCTTATTAATATTCTTTTCCCAGAAAATGTCAGTTTCCATGAAAGTATCTCCAAAAGATTATCCTCTGAAATTAATAAATTAGACTAACCAATTAAGAATAAAATCACTGGGGGCTAGCAGTTGGCATAATCGCTATGTCACTGGACTCCCATATAGTCGACTACAGTTCGAGTCCCGGACCCGGTGGCTTAAACTCACACTGGGCGTGTGTGCATGCATACTCAAGATTCCGAGCGGAGAAGGGACTGCAGCGTGGCCATTACCCCTGGGTGGTGATTTCTCACTTTCTGTCTCTCTGTCTTTCTGGTGAGTGTACACACCCTATAGCACAAACCTTTCCCCAAAAAAAGAAAAAGAAAAAAAAAAAGGATACAATTACTAAGTAAAAAGAAAAGCCTTATAAATCCATTAATGTTTCTGTTGTAAATGAAGTACTCTGATATAACTAAATTAAAGCAACAAACTGTAATAAGAGTGCATATTCTTAGTCAATCGTGCATAGTAGAATATTTGTCTTTCTATGCTCAACAAGCTTTTGAGGATTATTATCAACTGAAGAAATTAAATAATGCTCTAAA
This sequence comes from Tupaia belangeri chinensis, assembly GCF_000334495.1. Lineage (NCBI taxonomy): Eukaryota > Metazoa > Chordata > Mammalia > Scandentia > Tupaiidae > Tupaia > Tupaia belangeri. The sequence goes on along the minus strand of NW_006159713.1, from coordinate 429,936 downwards.
TGTTAACTCATCCATTATCATGGTAATACATTATGCTTATCTTGGATATAGGGAAAAAGTTATTTTGGGGGAAGGATTTTTCTGCTATAGGGCATGTACACTCACCAGAGAGACAGAGAGAGGCTGTGAGACAGAAAGGGAGAAATCACCCTCTGGCGGGGATGGCCATGCTGCAATTCCCCTTCTCTTCTTGGGAATTTGGGCACGCACACATATGTGCCTGGCGTTGAGTTTCAAGCCACTGCATCTAGGACTCAAACCATGGTTGGCCATGTGGGAGTCCTGTGCTTTAACCACTACACCACTTGCTGGCCCTGAAAAAAATATTTTTAATTGCCAGAGAGTGTCTACACTTGCCAGAGAGACAGAGAGAAAGTGGAAGAGAGAAATCACCCCTCAATGGGGCATAGTCATGATACAATACCTTCTGCTCCATTTTTCCATCTTGTTAGGACCTGGGGCATGCACACACTCACACACATGAGCTCACTGCATTTTCCAAGCCACAGGCCAGGATTTGAACCAGTCAGTCATGTAAGATCCAGCTCCCTTCACCACTAGGCTACAGGGCCAGCCACAGTAAAAATTTTTAAAGAAGTATTTTGATTTGACTTTAAGCATTAAGCCCAATTTAATATTCAAAAGTATGAGCTGGGATTCAAATGGCATCATCAGCATGTGGGAACAGGTTCCCTTAAGGACTAGTCCATGGGCTAGCCTGGACTCATGGCTATTAACAACCCACTGCTCCTCAAAGAACACCACAGTGATGAGAAAGTTAAATGTGCTTAGTTAATAATTTTTTAATAGGGGCCATCAGGTGGCATGGTAATTAAGGGCACTGGACTCTCACATGGCCAGCTGTGGCTCAAGTCCTGGACCTGGCGGCTTGCTTTCTCACTTTCCTTCTCTCTCTCTCTTGCTCTGCCCCTCTCTGGTCAAATTAAAATAAATAAAGTTAAATAAAATAATTCTTTTTTAAAAAGTAATACTTTTTTAATGATAAAAACAGGGGACCAGCAGGTGGTGTGGTGGTTAAGGTGCTAGCCTACCACATGGCCAACTGTGGTTTGAATTCTGGACCGGGTGACATGAAAATCACACTGGGAGCATTTGTGTGTGTGCCCAAAATCCCAGGAGGAGAAAGGAAAAAATCAGACTTCAGCACGGCTATCCTCCCTTGAGGGTGATTTTTTTACTTTCCCTCTCACTGTATTTCTCTCCAGTAAGCACACGCCTCCTATGGCAAAAACAAAAAAGCAATAAGACAGTACAAGATATATTAGGTATCTCATAACAGGCTCGAAAAATTAAACTGCAAATAGTTCATCTTAATGTCATTTGCCATTTAGTGAGCCCTTTTAACTACAAAATAATGTGCTAGGTGCACAAGAATATAAATATGTATGAATCAGTAGGTTAGTTAACAATTCACTAATAAGCTTCTTTGCAAGAATTATAAGTGGCATGTTTTGAATTCTCTTTATCATTATCAAAACTAGAGGTTTATAATATTTCAGAGAACTGTGAAATTTTTTTAAATTTATTCATTCATTTATTTTTTAATTTGACCAGAGCAAGACACACACACACACACACACACACACACACACACAAAGCGAGAAAGCAAGCCACTAGGTCCAGGATTTGAACCATGGCTGGCCATGAGGGAGTATCCAGCGCCTTAACCACCACGCCACCTGCTAATCCCCAGGAACTGAAATTTTAAGTGAATACAAAAAAAATTGAGGGCCAGCAAATGATGTGGTAGTTGAAACAGTGTGGTGGTTGAGGCGCTGAATCCCACTTGGCTAACTCCACAGTTCAGCAATTTCAAAAACACACTGGGTACACGTACATGTATGCCCAAAATCCCAAGAGGAAAATGAAGGAGAAGGGATTACAGGGTGGCATCCTTCCCCATGGCAGGGGGTAGAAGGTTGGGGGTTGGGGGGAGGCGGAATGGCTTCTCATTTTCTTGCAATGTCTGATGAAATAATTAAGAGAAGGTCCCTGGGGCCAGGAGATGGTATAGAGGTTATGTCACTGGACTGCCACATGGCTAACCACGGTTAGAGACCTGGACCAGTGGCTTAAAAATGCCAGACATGTGTGTGCCTGCCCAAGATCCCAGGAGGAGAGAGGAGAAAGGACTGCTGCATGGCCATGGCCTCTGGGGTATGATTTTTCACTTTCCCTCTCAGTGTGTCTGGCTCTCTCTTTCTCTCTCTGGTGAGGTTATATATTAGTGTCTCTTTTCACCCCTCTCATCCATGATTTTGCTTTTTGCAATTAGTCATGGTGTACAGTACAATTAAGATATTCTGAGGGGGCCAGCAGGTAGCGTGGTGGTTAAGGTGCTGGACTCCTACATGGCTGACCACAGTTTGAGTCTCAGACCTGGCAGCTAGCTTTCTCATTCACTCTGGTCAAATTGAAGAATAATAAAAAATAAATAAAATTAAATAAATAATTTAAAAAAGATATTCTGAGAAAAAGAGAGGAAAGGAGAGAGATCATATTTATTTGACCTCTGTTATGGTATATTGTCTGTCTGTTTTTTTATTAGTTATTGTTGATCTCTTACTCTGCCTAATCAATGTTAAACTTTATCATAGATATGTATGTGTAAGAGAAAACAGTATATATAGGGTTTAATACTATCTATGGTTTCTGGCATCCACTGGAAGTCTCAGAATACATTCCCCATGAATAAAGTGACACTATACTATGGCAAATAGGAATGCAGGATTGCAAATAGGATTACAGGCATTAATCACTTTACCTGGGAGAGGATTCCAGATTATGCATATGGGCTCCAAGTAATCAAGAGAGTCCTTATAATGGACCCTTTCAGAAAAGAGAGAGTGATACAATGTAAAAATCCATTGCTGGATTTGAAGATAGAAGGGGAACACAGCTATAGACTATGGACAGCCTCTACAAACTAGTAAATTATCCTCTGGAGCTTCTAGAAAAG
>NW_006159713.1:420131-426942 GCF_000334495.1 Tupaia belangeri chinensis | reverse complement strand
TAACACTTTGATCTTAGCCTGGTGAGATCCATTTTGGACTTCTGTCCTCCGTGATAATACATTTAGGTTGTTTTAAGTCACCAAGTTTGTGATAAATCTCTTAAAATAGTGATAACAAGCTGATACAAGGCTATAGGTCTATTTCAGCCTCAATATCCCATATTCTAAGGCAACAGATGGTATTCTGGTTTCAGAGTCCTATTTCCTATAGCCGAACCTTTGCGCTGCTACTTATTAGCTGTATGATCTAAGCTATTTAACCATCCTATACTTTAAGTTCTTTTTTTCTTTTTTTAAGAATTATTTTAACCATTCATTCATTTATTTATTTTAACTTGACCAGAGAGGGACAGAGCGAGAGAGAGAGAGAAGGGCAGTGAGAAAGCAAGCCACCAGGTCTGGATTTCAAACCACGTCGGCCATGTGGGAGTCCAACACCCTTAACCACTATGCCACCTGCCAGCCCCCTATGCTTTAAGTTCTTATCTGCAAAAAAAGAGCTGATGATAAAATCTACCTCTGTCTTCTTGTGAAGGTTAAATGAGAAAATACATGTAAAGCAATGAATATGAATATAACTGCTCGATATATACTGGATATTTGTATTTTTATCATTATTCATGATTACACAAATTATGAACGAAAAGTTTATATTGAAGTGGGTTTTTTGGGAGGGAAATATTTTTTTTTTTTTTTTTTGCTGAAGAGACAGAGAGGCAGAGACAGAAAGCGAGAAATTATCTTCCAGGAGGATGGCCATACCACAATCCATTCTCCTCTCAAGATCTTGGGCATGCACACACATACGCCCAGTGTGAGTTTTAAGCCTCCTGATTCATAACTCAAATTGAGGTAGACTACATAGGAATACAGCGATGTGCCACCTACTGGTCCAAAGTTTATACTGAATTTTGAAAATGCTCATTAGGGCCAGCCCGTGGCATGATGGTTAAGGCCTCTGAGTTCTGTATGGCTGACTACACGGTTTGAGACCCAGACCTAGCAGCTTGAAAGCATGCTGGGTACATGTACATGTGAGTCCAAATCCTGAAAGGAGGAAGAAATGGAGAAGGGATTGCAGCATGACCATCTCCTGTGGGGAATGTTTTCTATCTCGATTCCCGTCTCTCTTGATTAGTCTATGCGCCCTATAGCAACTTTTACATAATGCATGTTAGCCTTGATTTTCTAGGAGTCTATCTAATCACAGTTGCACAGAACAATTCACCTACAAAGATGTTCATCATACTGTTCAAAAAAAATAAAATGATTCAATAAATTATGGTACTTTCATATTATGAAATATTATGCAAGCATTGAAGTAATGTTAAAAAGGAACTAGATTTATCTTCATCCTTGAAACAACTGAAAAATCAGGCAAAATATATAAAATAATATTTTCTCAATACTGGACATCAGGTAGCCCAGGAAAGTGATCCCTGAGAAAAAAGAAAACAATCAGTGACCACAGGGTGGTAGAGGAGTAATACAACAAAGGATGGAAGAAAACAAGTAAACTAAGACCTACTACTGTCTCAGCTTATGATAAGTAGTATTTCCAAGCTGCAGAACAAGAAGCAGAAAGCCAAGTGGAGTCTGGCAGCTTCCCTGAATTGGAGAGACAGAACCAGCAATCAAAAGAACCCAAGGTGACAAATTTGCAGGTCAAAGTTGCAAGAGGAGATAGTTTCACACAGAAAGACTTCTAGAGATCCTCAGAGGATTCCCCTTAAAGGTTCTAGATGAGTAGTGATCAGCATATGTTTGTGAACAAACTACCCAAAGCCTAGGAACAACAATGACAAAAAAACTACTTGAAAGCAGCAGAGAAAATTATCTCAGATCTCAACAGGGCCAGAAATACTTCATTTTTCCAATGGCCAGAGTTGAAAATCTTGTATTTTACAAGGCAGTGGAAAAGAACTCACAAGTCTATTGTGTCTTTGATGGGCAAAATTAGCTCTATACTAAAGACTACCCTGGGTCCAGCTTAACAAACTTAAATGTAAAACAAAAGAGTACAATGTGGCCAGCTGGCGATGCAGAGGTTAAGGCAGCTGCAGCCCACATGGTCAACTGAGTGGTTTGAGTCCCAACCTTGTGGCATGAAAAGTATACTGGGCATATGTGCATGCATGCTCAAACTCCCAAGAGAAGAAAAGAGAAGAGACTGCAGCATGGCCATCCTTCCTAGGGAGTGATTTCTCACTTCCTTGCTTATTCTCTCTCCAGTGAGCACATATATCTTATAACAAATTAAAAAAAAAAAAAAAAAAAAAAAAGATTTTGAGGTGCGAAACTCCTTTTAAATAGACTTTTCCCTCCAGGTTCTTTTCTAGTGGCCTCCACACTAAGTGTCTAGACAGGTCCAAGTGAACAGGATCTAAACATGTGAATATGATTAGGGTCAGAATTTTCCTCTATTCTCATTGATTCTGATGCACAAAGAATGAAAACGGAACAAAAAAGAGATTGCAGATGACCTTCTCCCACATGCCTCTGAACGCTGAGATTGAAATTCAAGAATCAGGGAGAAACGCACAATCCATCAGATGACTAGAAATCATCGCAGGGTCACAAGTATAGAAAAACAAGACAATACCTCTCCTCCAAAGAAAAATAATAACTCCTCTTCACTCTCAGATAGTTCAATGAAATGCATGGAAATGTCAGATAAAGAATTTACAATTTTCATGGTGACAAACGTCACAGAGATTGAAGAGAAGAGAGACAATCAACTGCCAAAGAGGCAGGGGAAAGAAGCTGACAAGCTTCAAGAGGTGAGGAAATTATTGCAAGATCTAAAGAAGGAAATTTACACTATAAAAAATAATCAAATGAACCTGTTAGAGATGAAGACTATAATACAGGAAGCCAAAACTTCCCTTGAAAGTATTAAAAGCAGACTAGATCATACAAAAAAATCAAATCTCAGATGTAGAAGATAGAATCTCTAGCCTAGAAAAATCCACCATGAAGACTGAGAAAATTGCCCCCCAAAAATGCAAATAATATATGAGAAATACTAGATACCATCAAATATCCAAACATCTGGGTAACTGGTATTCCAGAAGGTGAAGAGACTCATAAGGGCATTGACAGTTTATTCCATGAAATCCTGCAAGAAAACTTTCCAAACATAGTGAGCCATTCAAAGATCCAGACCTCCCCAATAGAATCAATCCAAGATGATCTTCTCTAAGACACATTACAGCCAGATTGACCAAAACCACAGACAAAGACAAGATACTAAGACTGGCAAGAGAGAAACGTCAAGTTACCTACAAAGGACATCCCCTCAGGCTGACAGCAGACCTCTCATCAGAAACAATGAGACTGAGGAAAGAATGGGGAAATATATTCAAAGTGTTAAGGGAAAAGCAGTATCAACCAAGAATACGATACCTGGCAAGATTATCCTTCATACGGGAAGAAAAGACAAGAACATTCTCAGATAAACAAAATGTGAAAGAATTTACCAACACCAGACCAGATCTCCAAGAATGCTGCAGGGAGAGCTATACCAGGAAAATTAAATACAGACACGCAGAAATAAGAGTTCAAAAACTAAGAAAATGGCCAACTCAATTGTAGGGACAAGTCTAGAGTTGAATATTATATCCCAGAATTTAATGGGGAAGACTGGATCACAATAGAAGATAAATAAAGTACATGAGACTGAACTGGTGAAATAGAATTTTATGACTTTTGACGAAAACATTGCTGATTTTCTTCTAGGCTTTATTTTTCGGTTTTAAGGATTTTTGTCCTATCTTGAGTTGCCAAGAGGTTCATGTACTTACTATTTGAACAGAATTCTAGTCAAGCAAAGATTCTTAGCATTTCTATGATTTATTAAAGCTAAAACTGCTTTTCTTGGAATTAAAAAATATACTGGAAAATACCTATTTAATGACCGTAGTAACCAGGATAGCATCAGCTAGGTGCTACCTTACAGTATATTCCTTCTACTCAGAGTTTCATGCCTAAAGTCAGACACAGACATGTAGTATATACCAGCTGAACTTGGTATTGACAATAGATTATTTAAGAAATTTTGTGAATCAATAAAATGTGGGGGAAAAAAGGAATGGAAATCAACTGTAGACCCTTCAGATAGTGTGGGAGGAGGGAAACTAGAAATGAAAAATTATTGATGGTAACATGCATGATTAAGCCACTATCCAGTATATTCTGGATGGGAAATCACATTTTGTATGCTGTGAAGATGCTCAGTGAATGAATATAAATTAATTAATAAATTTAAAAATTTTTAAAAAGTAGAATCTTTTCCAAGTCACTTAACTGAATCCCATAACAAAACTCAAGAACATTTATAGGAATAAAAAAACTTTCCTTCACATGACAAGGTAAAATTAAAAAATGTTTAGCAACTGGTCAAAAATTATAAAGCATAGGAACCAGCAGTTAGCATAATGGCTATGTCGCTGAACTCCCATGTAGTTGACTGCGGTTCAAGTCCTGGACCAGGAGGCTTAAACTCATGGCAGGCATGTTTGCGTGCGTGCCCCAGACCTAGAGAAGAATGGAGGAGAAGGGATTGTGGTGTGGCCATCCCCCCTGGGGAGTGATTTCTTGCTTTCTGTCTCTCTGTTTCTCTCTGTCTGTCTGGCGAGCACACGCGCCCTACAGCAAAAACCTCTCAAAAAAAAAAAAAATTATCAAGCATACAAAGCAAGAGAAAAATACAGCTTACACTGAAGAGAAAAATCGATCAATACAACAGACTCAGAAATGACACTGTTGAGGGCTGGCAGGTGACACAGTGGTTAAGAGCGCTAGACATGGCCAACTGTAGTTCAAATCCCAGACCTGGTGGCTTGCTTTCTCACTTTTTTTCTCTCTCTCTGTCCCTCTCTAGTCAAATTAAAATAAATGAATAAATAAATTAAGTTAAATAAAATAATTCTTTAAAAAAAAAGAAATGATACAGATGTTAGATTTATCAGCCAAGGACTACATAGCTATTAAAACTATGAATATATTCCAATATACTAGAGACACAGAAGACATAAAATGAATCAAAATGAGAAGCTGAAAATGAGACCATAAAAACATACCTGACTGCATTAACAATAAATTAGACAAACAGAAGAATAGTGAATACTACTCAATCAAAACTGCCCTACATAAAATACAGAACAATAAAAATTGTCTAAAATTAAACAGTGAAAAAAGGTTTTAAAAAAAAAACCCCAAACCACACTAAGCATCAGTACATTGTGTCACAACTTCAAGCAGCCTACTATACCTATGAGAACAGAAAAAAATATTTCAAAAAAAAGTTGCCATGTTTGACAAAAACTACAAACCCATGGATCCCAACAGTGTGATGAAATGCATGCATAACAACCATAAATAAAACTACATGAAGAGATATCAGAATCAAATTGCTTAAATCCAGTAAAAAGAGAAAATCTTAAAAGCTACTGGAGAAAAAAATACATACTGCCTACTGAGAAGCAAAAAATTATATAAGTCTTCACATAAGAAATAAGGTAATCTAGAAGACAGAAGAAAACAAAGTATAGAAAGGAAAAACAAACAAAAAATATATCAACCTAGAATTCTGAACTCAGCAAAAGCAGCTCTCAAAACTAAATGCTGGTCAGCAATTGTCAAGGAGGATAAAGTGGCCGGATTCCTTATGGCTGACTCAGAGGTTCAAATTCCAGATGTGGCAGCTTGAGAATCATGCCAGGTGCGTGTTTGTGCATGCCCAGAATCACAAAAGAATGGAGGAAAAGGGGTTGTGGCATAGTCATTCCCCCGGGATGGATTTTACACTTTTCCTCTCTCTCAGTCTCTTTCTGAGGCAAGCACACACACCCTATAGCAATAAATGAATGAATGAATGAATGAATAAATAAATAAAATTTTTAAAAGTAAAGGCAAGTGCCAGCCAATGGTGTGGTGGTTGAGGTTGCTGGATCCCACATGGACAACCATGCAGTTCAAGTTCTGCACCCAGTGGCTTAAAATACACTGGGGATGTATGTGTGCATGTACTCAAAAATCCCGAAAGGAGGTAAGTTTAATATAAAAATTATTTTTAAAAAGATTAGTATAATAGGAGACTGGCTATTAAGGATTTTTTTTTTAAACTGAAGGGAAAAAAACTCAGAAGATACAAAGTACAGCCACTATTTTTAGGATAGACACAGAGTACCCAAAAAAGAAAATATCTTTAACTTATACCCCTTAGTCCTGGAGGTGTGCTGGATTTGCATGCCAGCCTGGAGGCAGTGTGGCTAAGGTTTACTGAGTGTTCTAGAAGTCTGCCAAAGTGTCATACTACTGGGTCTCACTGGGAAGCTACTCATTGGGTTACAGGGGAGGATGCCCACTAACAGCCTATCAAACAATCCAGACACTGTCAGGTATTTACCCAAAGGAAATGCAGGACTAGATACAAATATTCTTAGCATATTTATTCAGACTAACACAAAATTGCAAGTAATATCCCTCAACAAGCAAATGAATAAACAAATCGTATTATTTCCATATAATGAAATACTATCTGACAATAAAATGGAAATGAACAATTTTACCTACAATGACTGAATGAATCGCAAAATAATTATGCTGAATAAAAGAAGACAGACATGTTGTTTGTGCTGTCTGAATCCATTTATGTAAAATTATAGGAAACACAACTGATCTATGGTGACAGAAATCAGGCCAGCAGTTGCCTGGGAGAAAGAAAAATGAAGGATGAAAAAAAGATTACAAAAAGGCAATAAATAGGAAACTGGTTTTGTTTTTTTTTTTTTTTGGAGAGGTTTTTTCA
>NW_006159713.1:417411-419928 GCF_000334495.1 Tupaia belangeri chinensis | reverse complement strand
AGCCCTTACGCTAACTGCTGGTTCCCTTTTTTTTTTTTTTTTTTTAAAGTTATCAGGCAGGCGTACTCACCAGAGAAAGAGGAGAGGAGAGAGAAAAGGAAAGTGATAAAGCATCGACCTCCCCCCCATCCCCGGGAGATGTCCTCACTGTAATCTCTTCCTTTTTATTATCCTCTTGGGATTTTGGGCATAAATGCACACACACCCAGCATGTTGGAACTTTTTGAGATAATGAATATGTTCATTATTTTGCTTGTGATGATATTACTGGTACATACATGTGTCAAAACTTACCAAATTCTGGGACCAGCAGAAGGCACACTGGTTACATTGTTGGACTCCCATATGGCCAATTGCGGTTCGAGTCCTAGACTTTGTAACTGGAAACATGATGGGCACATGTGTGTGCATGCCCAAGATCCTGGGAGGAGAAAAGAGGAGAAGGGATTGAGGTATGGCTATCACCCCGGGGGGGGGGATTTCTCATTTTGCCTCTCACTGTGTGTGTCTCTCTCTTGTGAGCACAAGCAACCTAAGGCAAAAACCCCTCTTAAAAAAAAATAAACTTACCAAATTCTACACTTTAAATATGCTAGTTTATTATACCTCAATAAAGCTAAACATTTTAGATTGAAAAGATAAGTAGGCAAATGGCACAGAATATAAAACTAAAAACATGTATCCTAAAAACCAGGCAGTCAACACATGCTTGAACTAAATTGCTTTCACTAACAGATGTGAAATATTATCAATTCCCACAGGAAAAATATATTACAAGTTAGGAATAATTTATATTTTAGTATCTACCACCATTGTAGGTTATTATGTATGTATATTATCTATGAATATACCGCTAACTTAAAACAACATTATTTGGGGGGTTCATGTACTGGGATTCCCTTTCATTATGCATATTTATATGGGTCTTGGTTCTGGCTCATGAGTTCCAAAAAAGCAGAATGCTTAACATAGTGTTAAATAAATATTAGGTGTTTGAAAAATATTTACTGAATATCAATAAATGTCTTAGAGATGAACCTGTCTTAAAATATCATTGCTTAGCACTCATATGTCCTAAAAAATTTATATCCAATTTTTTAAAAAGACTTAAATCCCCCTGTTCAATACAAATTTAATTTAAATACAAAGCAAGGGCCACTTCTTATTTCACACATAACACAGCATCAGGCAAAGTTATAGATGTTAACAAAGTACTTGTGAAATTCTCGACAATCCAGAATTCCTAGACTTTATTCATATAATTACAAGCTTCCAACACAAAAGTCAAACTAAGAAATTATACAACAGGGATTCTGTGACATTATATAAGTATACAGTGTAAATCAAAAAAAAAAAAAAAAAAAGAGCTCCAAGAAGAAAATGGTAATTCCCGATCTGAACAGTGGAATTAAAAGTTAGCCCAGAGGGGACAGCAGTTGGCATGGTGGTTAAGGTGCTGGACTCCAACATGGCTGAGGATGGTTAGAGTTCTGGTCCTGGAAGCTTGCTTTCTCACTTTCCCTCCCCCCCTCACTGCCCTCCTCTGGTGAGCATACATGCCATACAGGAAACTTAAAAATAATAATAAATAATTTTTTAAAAAGTTAGCCTGGATATCTTCCTATATCAGAAAGTAGAATACTTAGAAACTAATGAGGGGATGTTAAAAAGGCATAGACTGGGGCTAACAGGTGGCACAGTGGTTAAGGCGCTGGCTGGACATTCACATGCCGACCATGGTTTGAGTTCCGGACCTGGCGGCTTACTTTCCCAATTTTCCTTTCTTTCTTTCTGTCTCTCTCTAGTCAAATTTAAAAATAATGATAAACAATTCTCTCTCTCTCTGTTTTTTTTTTTATTTATTATTTTTTAAAAAGGCATAGATTGCATAGATTTGCCTTGAAAAAGCTCCTTCTGGCCAAATATTCAAAAGTAATAATGATGAGGCCAACAGATGGTATAATGGTTACATTGCTGGTCTCCCGTAGTTGACTGAGGTTCAAGTCCCAAATCTGGCAGCTTAAAACTCATGCTGGCCATGTGTAGATACATACCCCAAATCCCAAGAGGACAATGGAGAAGGGATTGTGGCATGACCATCACCTCAGGGGATGATTTCTTGCTTCTGTTTCTCTCTGTCTCTCCAGTGAGTGCACAAACCCTGTATCAAAAATCTCTCTAAAAGTAATAATGATTGCAACCTATCATAACATACAATGTTTCCGTAAATCTGTGAGACAAATTATCTTTCACAGAAAATCTCACTGGGCTGGCCCTACAGCCTAGTATATAGAAAATTTAATTCTACTTTTTAAAATTTACTATAGGACATGTGTGCTCATGAGAGTGAGAGAAAAATCACCATCTGGGGTAGATGACCATGCCACAATCTCTTCTCCTTTATTCTCCTGTCAGGATTTTGGGCATGTAAGCACACATGACTGGTGTGTGTGTGCTTTGAAGGTTGTTTTTTTTTTTTTTTTTCCCAGAAAGTGTGTGCTCCCTGAAAAAACAGAA
>NW_006159713.1:380438-417306 GCF_000334495.1 Tupaia belangeri chinensis | reverse complement strand
ACAGCCCCAGAGTTTTTTAAAAGCCACTGGGTCTCACAGAGTCTTTTTTTTTTTTTTTGGAGAGGTTTTTGCTATAGGACACGTGCACTCACCAGAAAGACAGAGACAGAGAGGCAGAAAGCAAGAAATCACCCCCCAGGGATGGCCACGCCTCAATCTCTTCTCCTCCATTCTCCTCTCGGGATCTTGGGCATGCACGCACATGTGCCCAGCGTGAGTGTAAGCCACCAGGTCCGGGACTTTAACTGTGGTCAACTACATGGGAGTTCAGTGACATAGCCATTACACTAACTGCTGGTCCCACGGAGTCTTGAACTATAGTCAGCCATGTGAGAGTCGAGCAATATAACCCTTTTACCATCTGCTGGTCCCCCTGGTATGTTTTTCAAGCCACTAGGCCCAGTACTCAAACAGTACTGTGTTGGCAATCCAATCACCTGAACTACCACACTATCGGCTGGCTCAAAATTTGATTTTTTGTCTGTAAATCACTCATTACAAATTATTTAGCTAGAGGGTTATGGGAAACTGCTAAAATTACCGTCAACTGGAAATTAATCCAAAATAAAAAGTGGACATTTCTGAAATTGTAACATAGGTAGGTCAATGGGAAAGTTTGGCAATTTTCAGTTTGAGCTCTTCCAAGGCAAAGAACACTCTTTATCTTACTCATTTCTACAACCTAAGTGCCTAGCACAATTTCTTACACACAGTAGAGATCTAATAAATACTAAACAAATAAAAGCACTAAAAATGCAGCATTTCTGTTAAAAATAGAGGAAACAGAAACCTGGTCACCGTAAGTACTCCGAAACATAATAGGAATAATGTTTGATGACTCTGAAGGGCCTATCACATTATTTTCTATTTCAATCATTAATCATTAATAATGAATGACTGAATAGTCCCAAAATATTTGGAAATGTATCTCTTTAATACATTTAAGCACAGTAAAAGTCTGTTAGGTATACTTTGAAGTTTGGCTTGAATCTAATACTCTTCACATATTGTAGTAAGCAACAAATTTCTCACAAACTGCTGGTTTTTCCCTATCATTAGAATTTACTTCCTGTTTACCTCTCAGCCTTAAGTATGCATGCTATAGGTCAGAAGTCTTAAAGCTACTGTTTACAACTGGAGTTTCCGTTACTCCAACTCCTGGTAAGCAGAACAGAACTTAATTCTTCTATAATATATAGTAATACATACTGTAATAATTAAGATAGTATGTCAGAATAAGTTAATAACCTTTTGTATAATTTGAATTGGGAATTTGAATTTCCCAATTAAACACTGTTAAAAAGTAAAGGGAAATGTCAAAACCTAAAATTACAACTATAATTTTTTTTTTAAATTTTGTCAGAGGGCATATGTGCTGTCCAGAAAGAGAAGGAGAGTGAAAGAAAGATCCTCCAATGGGGCATGGTAATGCTATAACACCGTCCATCTCTCCACCCTGTCTGGATATTGGGCATACACATACAGCTGGGGTTGGGATTCAAACCATACAGTTGGCCATGTGGGATCCAGTTAGTTCTTTTGAGCACTAGGCAATGGAGCTAGCCAACAACCAAAGACTCATTTTCTTTAATTTAATTTCATTTATCATCACTATTAATATTTTTGAATTTGCTACCAGGAATGTACACTCACCAGAAACAATCAGAGAGGGAAAGTGAGAAAGCAAGCTGCAAGGTCCAGGACTCAAACTGCAGTCGACTATATAGGAGTCTAGCATCTTAACCACCACGTCAGCTGCTGGCACCTCCAGACTATTAAGAGCTTAAGTAATCAGGGCAGATGACATAGCAATTAGGTCACTGGACTCCCATAAGGCTAACTGTAGTTCAAATTCCGAACCTGGTGGCTTGAAAATCACACTGGGTGCATGTGCATGTGTGCCCAAGATCCCAGAAAGAGAATGGGGGGGAAGGGACTGCAGCATGGCCATCCCTCCTGGAGGGTAATATCTCACTTTCCCTCTCACTGTCTCTGTCTCTCCCAACTCCCATCACACACACTGTAAAGAAGAAACCTCTTAAAAAAAAAAAAAAGTTTAAGTAATTACCAATTTAGTACACTATAAAAATTCTTTCTGTGACAAAAAATTCTTTTTGTGACACATGTGAGCTATTCCATCTCTCTGTTTTCAATATAACAGCTTTATTTTAAACTTCTTCCTTATTCTAAACAATGATAATCTACTTTTCTGTGACTTTCACTTTTGAACCCCAATTCTGATCTCTCAGGTCCTTCAAACATTTGAAGATAATTATTGGGTTTGTCTTTAGTGCATTTGTCCTAACCACTTTACATATAATCTTTAAAAAAAATTTGTAATACTTTTGGATACAAATCTTGTTATGTTTTATTTTGTTCGGGGATTGGCTAATCCTCTGCTAATGCTAAACTGGTGACAATATGCCAGAATAAAGCAAGTGCTGTAACACAGGGTTAAATGTTATGCATAGGGATGCAGCTCCCACGTGGCTGAAGGCGGTTCTAATTATGGCTTTGGTGGCTTGAAAAACAAACCAGGTGTATGTGCATACATGCTCAAAATCCTGATGTGATGGAGAAATGAGGAAAAGGGATTGCAATATGACCACATTCCGTTGGGGGCTGCTTTTTCTTTCTGGTGAATGCATATACCCTCTGGCAATATACAGATGGCCAGAAAACATAGTCTTTTCTACTTAAATGTTCTGAAGCAAGTTTTTGTCTCATCAATACGAAAGCTTTCTGAATGTGAGTAGATGGAAGAACTAATTTTGTACATTATTGTTCTATATTACAACGCATTATCATATTTTGGAGTAAAGTGGAAGCAGTCAGGACCACAGAAAATGGAGTTAAATTAAGTTTGAATCCAGCATGACCATTTACTAGCTATGTGGGTTAGGGTTCATTATTTAACTTCTTTGCACCTCAGCTTCCTCCATGAAAATCGGCGAAAATAACAATATTAAAATAAAAAGTTTATTGTTATGGATCAAGGTGCTAATATATATACTAAGTATTAAAACACTGCTTGTTGCAAAGCAAGTGCTATGTTAGGTATTATTCCTGCTTACATTAAATTCAATACTATAATAATACATGTAAGAAAAATATGTAGATATATGAATCACCCTGATTCAGATTTTTCTAGATCTCAGTAGGAATCTTACTTTTTGTACTTTAGCAACCTTAAAATGGCAAAACCAGGGCCAGTCCATGGCATGGTGGCTAAGACATGGATCTCACATGGCTCACTGCATAGTTTCAGTCCCAGACCCAGCAGCCTAAAATATATGCCAGACATGTATGTGTACATGCCCAAAATCCTGAAAGGAGGAGAAATGGAGAAGGGATTATGGCATGATCATCCCCCATGCTATGAACTGGAAAGTGAAAATCTAATTTGCCAAAAAGTAAAAACTCTATAATTCCAATTTTGTTTTTTAAGAGTGTAAAACTATATAGTTAGGGAACAATGAAGAAAGAGAAAACAAAACTCATTGGTACTAGTCCCCCCTCATCCACGGTTTGCATTCTGTGGTTTCAGTTACCCATGGTCAACCATGGTCTGAAAACAGGTAAATATAGTATAATATATATTTTGAGAGAAAAAGAGACCACATTCATATAACTTATTATAGTATATTGTTATGATTATATTTTATTATTGTTGTTAATCTTTTATAGTGCCTATTTTAAAAACTAAACTTTGCCCTAAGTATGTATCTATAGGAAAAAACATGGTATATATAGGGTTCGATACTAACCATGATTTCAAGCATCCACTTAGGGGTATTAAAACACATCCCCAGCAGATAAGCAGAAACAAATGTCTAACAAAATGTCAAGTAGGTATCTTTTGGTAGTGATATGACAAATAACTTATTTTTCATCTGTTTGTTTCTTGTATGGTCCAGTTTTTTTTGTTTGTTTTGTTTTTTTATTAACAATCATGTATTCAATTTATTGGAAAAAAATTGGCATTTAAAATTATACCTTACATATGCTGCTCAAATCTGTCTTTCTTAATTTTTTTAAGCTTATAAGTAATGTTTCTCTATCTTCAGAAAGAAAATGAAATAAAAATTCAAGGAAGTAAACAAATTAAGAAAGTAAGAAATTCATCAGAATACAAAAGCCAACAAAGCATTATATATATATATAATATATATATATATAATTTTTATATATGTGTGTGTGATATATATATATATATTTATGTGTGTGTGTGTGTATACTACCTATATACTACCAAATACACACACACACACACACACACACACACACACACACACAAAAATTCTATCCCTTCTTTTGACTGCTAATTCGCCCATCCTACATAATGGTGTTTTACTGCTATAAAACTTTTACATTAAATTTAACTTACAAACATTGAGAGTTTACACTGTGCTCCTTGTTATTTTCACTTTACAAATAAGACAAAACCAAAAAATGTACCACAAAACAGAAAATATATGTCATACGAGAGAAGTGGAAAGTTTAGAGTACTACTCTCTCAAACTCCTTTGCCTCAAAAATTAGAGATGAAGATAAGCTAGTCTTTTCTCTATGTTATATCTTGTACATTCTTTTTTTTTTTTCTTTTTGGAGAGGTTTTTGCTATAGGGTGCGTGTGCTTTCCAGAAAGAGAGAGAGAGACAGAGAGACACAAAGTGAGAAATCAGCCCCCAAGGGGGATGGCCACACCGCAGTCCCTTCTCTTCCTTTCTCCTCTCGGGATCTTGGGCACGCATGCACACGCGCCTGGCATGAATTTAAGCCACCGGGTCCAGGACTCGAACCGCGGTCAACTACATAGGAGTACAACAACATAGCCATTACGCTAACTGCTGGTCCCAGTTTTGCACATTCTTACATTAAGAAACACTTGTTTTAGTTGCTCGCTTTTACTCTCCCCCTCACAACCCTCTCCTTTTGGCTTCTCTGAATCGAAATCCTCTCTTTTCTTTTTTTTAACATACATGAAATGACCTCAGAATAGTCAATATTTTTAACAATTGATAAAATCTTCATAGTATTCCAAAATATTTAAAATTTTATCTATAACCACTTCAAATGGAGAATAAGAAATACCAAGACTTAGAAATGTCTGTTAAATATACAACAGTTTTGCTGAAGTTTTCTAGCATTCTAAACAGAGTGCTCTCTATGGCTCTTGAGAACTAGTGATTTCAAGGAAAAAAAGAGAAATGAAGATTTTCTACTGATAAGTCAGCCTCCAGCCCACAAACTCAAGTGGTAGGAAGCCTCTCTAGCCTTCTCTCTTCTCTGTCTCTGTCTCTCTCGGCCTCTGTCTCTGTCTTCTCATTTTTTGTACTTTTTCCTTTAAAAAAAAATTTTTTTTTTTTTGAGAGGTTTTTGCTACAGGGCATGTGCACTCGTCAGAAAGACGGAGAGAGACAGAGAGACAGAAAGTGAGAAATCACTCCCCCGGGGGGATGGCCACACCGCAATCCCTTCTTCTCCTTTCTCCTCTCGGGATCTTGGGCACGCACGCACACGTGCCCAGCGTGAGTTTAAGATACCAGGTCCAGGATTTGAACCATGGTCAACTACATGGGAGTCCAGCGATATAGCCATTACTCTAACTGCTACTCCCCCTTTTTAAAAAAATTTAAGGTTAAGTATTCTCCTGGTGTTCAGTCCCTCCTTTGTCTCACTAATAATTCCCTTTCCCCTGGATCATCCAGAAGAGGCAATGGGCAGGCCTTCAAAAGACCACAGCTCTAATGGTTCTCCATGTTTCCTGAGAACTAGTGATTTTTATATTTTGCTTTTTGTCTAAAAAAATTTTTTTGGTTGTCTTTTTAAATTTTTTTCCTTCTTTTTCTGATTCTTTGTTTTTGCTTTTTATCTTATTTTCTCTATATATCTCTGTTTCCTTTTATCTTTCTTTTATCTCATTACACTGCTCCTCAATCTCCATTCTCTGTATTTCTAGATGGATATAAGGGAACCATAGCCAAACTATCCAAATACTATTAGGGCTAAAATATTTCTCAATATCCACTAAATCTGCTACACAAAGGATAAAAACAAAACAGTAAAGAGACTCCAGATCACCTCCTTCTGCACGTTCCTAAATGCTCAGATTGAACTTCACAAATTAGGAAGAAACACACCATCCATCAGGTGACTAGAAATCACTACAGGGTCACAAGAAATATGGGAAAGCAAGAAAATACCTCTCCTCGAAGGGAAAAGAATAACTCCTCTTCATCCAGATAGTTCAATGGAAATCTTGGAAATGTCTGATAAAGAAAGAGGAGAATAGAGAAGGGATTGTGGTGTGGCCATCCCCCGGGGGGGTGATTTCTTGCTTTCTGTCTCTCTGTCTCTGTCTGTCTGGTGAACGCACGTGCCCTATGGCAAAAACCTCTCCAAAAAAACTAAAAAAATTTTAAAAATAAAAAAGAATCCAATGAACCTGTTAGAGATGAAGGCTATAATACAGGAAGTCAAAATCTCCCTTGAAAGTATTAAAAGCAGACTAGTCATACAGAAAATAGAATCTCAGACGTAGAAGAGAAACTTGCTGACCTAGAAAAATCCACCACAAAGACTGAGAAAAAAGCCCCCCAAAATGAGGATATACGAGAAATACTAGATACCATCAAACGTCCAACCATCCAGATAATTGGTATCCCAGAAGACAAAGAGACTCATAAGGGCATTGATAATCTATCCCACGAAATTCTGCAAGAAAATTTTCCAAACCTAAAGAGGCACTCAAAGATCCAATTCCAAGAAATACAAAGGACCCCCAATAGAATCAACCCAAGAACATCTTCTCCAAGACACATTATAGCCATATTGATCAAAACCACAGACAAAGACAAGATACTAAGATTAGCAAGAGAGAAACATCAAGTTACCTACAAAGGATATCCCATCAGGCTGACAACAGTCCTCTCATCAGAAACAATGTGAGCAAGGAAAGAAGGGGAAAACATGTTCAAAGTGTTAAGGGAAAAACAATTTCAACCAAGAATATTGTACCCAGCAAGATTATCCCTCATATGGGAAGAAAAGACAAGAACATTCTCAGATAAACAAAACCTGAAAGAATTTACCAACACCAGACCAGATCAGATCTCCAAGAAGTTCTGCAGGGAGTGCTATACCAGAAAAATTAAATACAGACACACAGAAATAAGAGTTCAAAAACTAAGAAAATGGCCAACTTAATTGTAGGGACAATCTGGAGTTGAATATCATATCCCAGAATTTAATAGGGAAGATCAGACCATAACAAAAGATAGGGAACAGCAGTTGGCATAATGGCTGTGTCGCTGGCTGTGTCGCTCGCTGGACTCCCATGTAGTCAACCATGGTTCGAGTTCTGGAACTGGTGGCTTAAACTCATGCCGGGTGTGTGTACGTGTATGCCCAAGATCCCGAGAGTAGAATGGAGGAGAAGGGACTGCGTGCGGCATGGCCATCCCCGCGGGTGGTGGTTTCTCACTTTCTGTCTCTCTGGCGAGCACACTTACTACCCTATAACAAAAAAACTCTCCAAAAAAAGCAAAAAAAAAAAAAAAAGCAAAAATAGATTAAGTACATGAGACTGAACTGGTAAAACAGAATTTTATGACTTTGACTAAAACATCGCTGTTTCTCTTCTAGGCTTTGTTTTCCGGTTTTAAGGATTTTTTTCCTGTCTTGAGCTGCTGATAGGTTCATGCACCTACTATTTGAATAGAATCCCAACCTTTTTCCTGGCTTTAAGTTTTAAGTGTAGTTCCTTAGCATTTCTTTTATTTATTTAAGCTAAAACTGCTTTTCTTGAAATTATCAGCTGAACTTGTT
This sequence comes from Tupaia belangeri chinensis, assembly GCF_000334495.1. NCBI lineage: Eukaryota > Metazoa > Chordata > Mammalia > Scandentia > Tupaiidae > Tupaia > Tupaia belangeri. The sequence continues at coordinate 409,476 of NW_006159713.1, read as the reverse complement.
ATTGAAAGTAGTCAGATAATATAAGAAATTGTGTGATCATAAAATGTGGGGGGGAAAAAGAATGGAGAACAACTGTAGACACCAGAGACAGTGTGGAAGGAGGATGGGAAAGGGCAGAGGGTCAGAAATAGGGGTAAAATATATATATATATGAAACTAGAAATGAAAAATTATTGATGATAACATACATGATTAAGCCACTATGCAGTATATTCTGGATGGGAAATCACATTTTGTATGCTGTGATGATGCTTAGGGGTTGTACGTAAATTAATTTAAAAAAGATTTCAGAAAAAAAAAAGCTTATTTCTCACGTGTAATGGGAAAACTATGTATGAATTTCAAAAAGTTATATTAAATAAATAGTGTGCTATTCATGATTTATTTAACAGTAAATAATATTTTGTTTGGCCATAACACTTTTGATTAAAAATAATTATGCTACTTTATTTTTAAATGTGCTAACTTCTATACATATGTAATAATGCAAATCTGGTCTAAAATTAAATTACTGCAATTAAGAGAGTTAAAGAAAAACAATAAAAAGTTTTTGAAAAAAATTTACTTTTATGGAACCTGGAGAAACATAATCATATAAGAACTTCTTATTTATGTAACATTTCAGCTTATGCAGTAACCATAACCATGCAGAACATGCCAAAAATAACATAGGTAACAAATATATATAGCCTCCCCATTTTTTTTGGGGGGGGGAGAATATTTTTGTTATAGGGTACATGGACTCACCAGAGAAAGAGAGACAGAATGAAAGAAATCACCCCCCAGGGGAGAATGGCCACGCTGTAATCCCTTCCTCTACATTCCCCTTTTTAAGATTTTAGGCATGCACATAAACATGCTTGGTATGAGTTTCAAGCTGCTGGGTCCAGGATTCACACTGCAGTCAGATACATGGTAGTCCAGTGCCTTAACCACTACACCATTTGCTGATCCCTCAAAATTTGTTTTAAATTCATATATTAAGCCATTTGAATTTTACATATCTACAATATGTGACATAGTTCTGCACATAAATCTGATACAAAGTCTGTAACAATCGTAATCACAATAATTAATCCCTTAGCTTCTCTACCAATTCATCTCTTTTCTTCACCCTTAGAATCAATAAACCTCAAAATCACTTTATCACTAAAAAGTAACAGGAGACTTGAGAACAGATTTTTTAGTAAATCAAAAACATTCCAAAGATTGTCCTTTATTAGTTTCTGGACATGAAAAAGAATAAGAAACTAGCAAAATAAAACAAATTCCAAAATTAAAAAGTGAGTAAATTAAAAGCCCATATTAGTTTATCAGTGCAGATTGGGATGGTCTGTGAAAGATTCCTTAAGATGGTCTAAACTGAGTTTCTCACAGAGTGCTATCTATATGCTACCATTTGAGACTACTTTGGCTACTTATAATTACTTTACATCCATTCCAAACCCCTAGGAGAATCCTTACTATTTTTAAGCCTGTGACACATTAAGAAAAATATAAATTAAAAAACAAACGACAATGACAAAACATGAATTTAAAAAATAAAGGCTTTGAAAAAAGAGTTAAGTTAATAATCTTATGATTCATAACTTCAGTTATACAATGGACAAAGTGGCCAAATTAGTCAGAATTCTACACATAAAGTAGATAAGAGAGCCTAAATTCAATCAGTGATTTTTTTCCCCAGGCCCTTCTGCCTAAAATGCTTGATCCTTTACCAGTAGAGGGAGCAAAATCATAATACTCAATTTACATGAAGAAAAGAAGAGGTAAAGGATTTGTTTTTAAAATATCTCTACACCTATGTAGACATTTTGAAAACCATGATGAAAACACTATTTGATGTAACTAAAATCAACCCAACAGAGCAAATAATGACTTTGTCTTTTTCAAATACATCAAGGCTCTGAAATGAAAAGGTAGTCCTCATATTTAACTTCAAGAACTATGGTCTACTTCATTGTCTACTGAATCTCACAGGTAACTGAGATATTGAAACATTTCAAGAATCCTTAACGACAGGATTTCAGAAAAATATAAAATGTCACACAAAGTACTTTTGTATTATAAAAATAATATACAAGGCTGCAGAGTAGAATGGTGGACGGGTTCAGGGCTTGTAACTCAGAGATCAATTGTTTGAAAGTAATAGACTTACATGATAAAAATTGCAGAAAACAACGGGAAGAAAAATATAACTGTATTACCTAAAATTATTTATTTCCTTCTGGGATTTTTTTCATATGTATATTTTCATACAGCTATAAAAATGTAATTATAAAAAATGTTACATACTTACTATGTGCTAGGCACAGTCTTAAGCACTTTTACCTGTTATAACTGTTAATCTTAGATCGATCTTGGGGACCGGCAGGTGACGTGGTGGTTAAGGCCCTGGACACTCCCACATGGCCGACTGGGGTTTGAGTCCTGGACCTGGTGGTTTGCTTTCTCACCTCCACTCTCACTCTCTCTCACCCTCTGTCTCTCTCTGGTCAAATTAAAAATCAATGAATGAATAAATAATAAAATAAATTTTTATTTTTTTAAAATAAGAGTCCTTTAAAAAAATCTTAGATCATCTTATTATTATTTCACATTTTAAAGAGAGGAAAATAAATAAATATTATAAAACTAGCTTAGTCACACAGTAAAGTAATTAAGAGGAGCCAAGATTCTACCTGTACTCTTTTTTTTAAATGAACTCATACTTTAATTTTACTTTTCCATGGGATTTATTGTTTTCAATTTAACTTTATTTATTTAAATTTGACCAGAGAGACAGAGACAGAGACAGAGGCAGAGAGAGAGAGAGAGAAAGAGAGAAAGTAAGAAAGCAAGCCGCCAGGTCTGGAACTTAAACCACAGTCAGCCATGTGGGAGTCTACGGCCTTAACCACTCCCGTCACCTGCCAGCCCCTTTAACCTGTACTCTTAAGCACTTCAACAGTACAAGTATTTGAGACCAGCAGGTAGCACAGTGGTTGAGCTGTTAGACTCCTATATGGCTGAATGCAGTTTGAGCCATAAACACAGAGGTTTGAAACTCATGCCAGATGCGTGTGTCTGCTTAGTGTCCAGAATCCCAAAAGAAGAATAGAGAAGAGATTGTGGCATGGCCATCTCACTTTCTCTCTCAATGTCTGTCTCCAATAAGCGTATGCATCCTATGGCAAAAACCTTTAAAAAAAAAAAAAAAAAAGAATACAGGTAGTCTGTACTCCTAACCAGTTTATTGTGAACTTAATTTTGAATTATGCTTCTCCTCCCATTATTAACATATTCTCAGTGTTGGGACCAGCCAATGGTGTCATGGTTACATCACTGAACTCCCGCATGGCTATAGATTGTGGTTCCAGTGCCAGACCCAGAGGCTTGAAACTCACACCGGGCACAGGTGTATGTGGACCCAAAATCCCAAGAGGAGAATGAAAGAGAGGGAACTGTGGTGTGGCCATCCCCCTGAAGGGGGGGTGATTTCTCATTTTCTGTCTTCTCTGTCTCTATCTCTCCAGCAAGCATACACACTCTCTAACAAAAATCACTTAAAAAAAAAAAAAAAAAGAAAACATATACTCGGTATAAATCTTTTTTTAATACTTTAATAGTCCATATAGTATAGATATAATAATAAGCCATGCTCTTTCCAGTTGTCCCTTATCAATACACTAAGTAAATATATTAGGTATATTACTTTTACTACATTTGGCTATTGTAATGAAGGTTTTATGTTCTTTATATGTCATATTTAATATCGCACTTCCCAATATCAATTAACAAAGATATACAAATACCAATTTGACCGACCGCAAATTCACCAGCATTAGGCAATAAATGTATTTTAAATACAGTGGAGAGACTGTGAATTATACAAACTACTACATATAATGTTCCAAATAGTTGAAATGATAAGTATACTATATAATTACCCTGACTTAATCATTGCACATTTTATTCATGTACTGAAAAAAATCACATGGTATCAAAAATTAAAAATTTTTTCCTTAACAGGCAAAAATAACATTTCAAATAGAATTTTTATTACTAAAGCTGTGTATTATTTTAGTTTTGTTTAATAATCCGATTTCTTCTTTTGTGGATTTTAGACTATTTGGTTTATACAGTTATCAACTGAGGTCTTAAAAGTTTGCTAATCATGGGACCAGCAGATGGCATAATGCTTACATCACTGGATTCCCAGATAGTCAACTGTGGTTCAGGTCCTGGGCCGGGCTGGCTTAAAACTCATGCTGGACTCACATAAGTGTGTTACCCAAATCCCGAGAAGAGAATGGAAGAGAAGGGATTACGATGTGCCCATACCCTCTGGGTGTTGATTTCTCACTTTCTCTTTGTCTCTCCAGCAAGCGCAAGTATTCTATAGCAAAAACCTCTCTAATCGACCTGTTAATCAATTTATAAGGCTTTTTTATAATTCACTCTATGTTCATCATATTTGCAATTAAATTTTCCCAGGCTATTTTTCTTTTAATTAAGGATTTTGTTTGTATGTTTTAATAAAATAATCTTTTATTAAAGGTAATCATAATAAAAAATTACAAAGGAAGTCTAAGAACTTTATTATTCTACTGCTTTGAGCACAATAAATCAATATAAACCTATGTTAAAATAAGCATACTCACTTATAAAATTAATGAGTCTGAGAAATCTTGAGGGTCTCATATAAAATTATCAATGAGTAAAAGCCTAACTTATCCCAACTCACCAAAATGAAAGCAAGGAGTTACATACCTGTCGCTGTAAACATAGGCGACTTCTGTCATGTAAATGATGATTAGAAAATGATGAATGCCAGTTCCGAGTCTGACTCTGCAACTGAGTCTGAGCCATATCAGAAGGCCGAGTTACAAGATGTGAAGTAAACTGCCGATCAAGGTCATGATCTAAAACATGACTTGAATTATCTTGTCCAAATGTTGACTCATCAAATTGTGGAAGGAGACCCTCTTGAAGGAGGTCCTCTGGGTCAAGTCCTGTGAATGGCTCAGTTTGAGATTCCACTTGATGAAGTAAATTCTCTTCTAAAGATGAAAAGCCATTAGTTTCTACATGATCATTGAAATGGCCCATCTGAGTTCCTGAGTCAACAGGATCTGGGAAGTTCATGTGCACAGGAGATAATTTTGAATTGCTATAATTACCCTGAGGATGTGCCGAATGTAACATTTGGAAATTATTTGAATTCAACGATGTACTGGGGTTTAAAATATGCTGAGTGGAGTCTTGCTTGATTCCCCTATGAGGTGAAAAGGAATTACTTCCAGTAAAATCAGATAAAGTCTGATTTGTATGATTAGGTGCAAGAACTGCAGAGGACTGAAGGAGGCTGTTTGGTGATATATGATTACTAGAAAAGGAATAATGTGAAGAAAACTGTTGTGAATTACTGACGGAACAAGAAGTCATATTTGCAGAAGGTCCATTAAAATTTCCTTCTTGATGACTGCTACACTTGAGGAAGTGAACTGAAGGATTGGACGTCTGAGAAAATTGCTGCATTGGAAGAGATTGTTGTGATGTAGACGTATTAGTAATTTGTGGTGGATGGTTAACACTGACTCTGTGTGGACCAGAAACATTAACATCCATAAAAGTTTTAGACTGGCTAAGAGAATTTTGCCCTGGGTTGAGATTATTTCTGTTCTGCTGTGAGCGTAGTGAAGTGCACTGTGTTTGCTGTTCACTGGCCTGAAATAAGGCAAAGTCATGATGTGCCACAAAGCTTTTACTTTGATGCATAGAGTGTGAATGTCCTTGTTGGTGAAAAGGAGATCCATTTTGATTTGAAATGCTAGTAGCTGTCTGATGGCCCCACATTGGACTGCCATCTGCTACATCTGGAAATAAACCATTGGGCTGGTTTTGGGGGTGGATTGGAGAACAATTAAATTGAGAATGAGGAGATAATACATGTTCAGCTGGACTACCAAAAGACTGATTAACTTGGTGAAATTTCATTGAGTCAAATTGATTTAACTGTTCAAAATCAGTCATCTTCTGATGTGTTGGAGTACCCTGAACATGATTCAGTGAATCTATGTGCAAAGGTTCAAATTCTGCACCCAAGTTCAATTCATCAACTAGTGAAACAGGTCCTGGTTGTACAAATGCGTCATCTGACAAACCTTCTAAGGTCTCACCAAAAAGATTGGCATCATCAAAAAAGTCCATCATTGGATCTGTCATCTTGAAAATTCCGTTAACAATCTGACTGTTCACTCCAAATGGAGTATATTCAGCTTCTCTATAGTAGGTATTACTGGATCATTTCTGAAGGTCATCAACTAATCCAAAATAGTTCAATATGCATTATTGCTGTAGAAAATGACATGCCATGAAGTATCGGAATCCTAGAAAAATAAGAACAAAGCAATTTAAACTATAAGCAAAGTTTATATATAATTTTTAAAAATCTTAGCATAGAGTATTTCTTTGGAGAATAATTAATTGAAAATAGTTCATTAATATTCCCTGTAATGAAAGAAAAATGCCCCCCTTCAAAGGGATATGACTATATTCATTTAAATGTAATAATGTGGGACAAGTAGTTGGTGTAGTGGCTATGTTGCTAGATTCCCATGTAGTCGACTGCGGTTCGAGTTCCAGACCTGCTGGCTTAAACTCACAGTTGGCGTGTGGATGTGCATGCCCATGATCCTCAGAGGAGAATGGAGGAGAAAGAATTGTGGCTTGGGCATCCCCCATGGGGGGGGGAGGGGGAGAGGTGATTTCTTGCTTTCTGTTTCTATCTTTCTGGCAAGCACATGCGCCCTATAGCAAAAACTTCTCAAAAAAAAAAAGTAATAATGTATAATAATGAATATAATAATGCAATATAAATAATATTATTTTATTTAGGAGTTCATATATTATGATGAAAGAATCTAAGGTAAACCTGGGCATAGTATGTCATACTCTTTTCTTCCCTCCCCTTTTTTTTCCTTTAGAGAGATTTTTGCTATAGGGTACATGCACTCGCCAGGGACAGACAGAAAAGAAGAAATCACCCCTGGGGGTATGGCCACTCTGCAATCCCTTATCCTCCATTCTCCTCTTGGGATCTTGGGCATGCACCCAAGCACCTCTAGCCAATGTATAAGATATATTTGCATTGTTATGCTTCAAAATTATATCTTGTTAAGAGCTGACATCAGACCTTCTCTCATTAGTAAATGCATCCTTTGCTCTGGACCTCATGAACAGGTAAGGTAACTCTGTTACTTCATATGGTTTACATAGAAATGCATCAAGAAGAGCAATTGCATGAGGTCATACGATGGCTCAAAATGAGACAAAAGGTAGTCTCCGGACAGTAACAATATACACATGTGCTGGGGGGGCATACTGGAAAATATCCCCACATATTGTTGCCAAGTTCCTTTTCCTCATCTACTATAAAAGATCACCCTTTCGGATAACAGGTTGATTTAGAAATCCATGAAGCAAAAAAAAAAAAATGACCTTCCTGCTAATAGTTGAATTCATTATTCTACCCCAAATTCCACCATGTCAAATCATTTGGAATATAAATTCTGGTTACTATATTTACTAGCTATATACATAAGTGTGTATTAAGAATCAAGCTAAGGAGAAAACAGACAGTAGCTTGAGCCAAGCAATAAAACATTTCTTATGATAGTCCAAAGGAAAAAAATGATGTATGTATGTTTGTATACACACACACAATTCATGTGTTGTAAGGATCTAGTAAGTTACTTATCCAATATGAAATGGATATCCATTATTGTTCCAGGCTTACATCATTCCACACACTTTCAACAAAGGTAATTTATGGTTCTACTGCCACTGTCTTGCATAGAGAATCACAAATCGAGATTCTTTTTCCTTTACATATTAGTTTATCTGTAAATTAACAAAAGTCTCAGCCATTTGGTGGCATGGTAGTTAAGGTTGCTGGGTCCCACATGGCTGACCACGTGGTCTAAGTCAAAGACCTGGCAGCTTAAAAGAAAAAACACATGCAATGCACATGTGAATGCACGCATGCTCAAAATCCCAAAAAGGGGGAAAATAAAAGGGACTGTGGAGTAACCAATCTCATGAAGAGAGGTGCTTTCTTACTCCCACTCCCCTCTCTGGTGAGCACATGTGCCCTTTGGCAAATTAAAAACAAACAAAACAAAGGTCTAAGATACTTTTTAGAAAATATCCACTATTTTTAGGGGGCCATATTAGGAAATGTAAATTTCCTAATAAGTTACAGCATTAGTTGATATAATATGTAGAAAAAAATCCTACCAATTAAACCATGACAGGGCAGTCAGTGGTGTGGTGGGTGGGGTTGCAGGATCCCACATGGCTGACTGCATGGTTAGAGTCCTGGAATGTCCAGAATAGTGTGCATGCATCCTTAGAATACTGAGAGGAGAATGAAATGCAGAGGGATTCCAGCATAGCCATCCCTCTTGGGAGGGTAATTTCTCACTTTCCCTATGTGTATATATATATGTATACATATATGAAAGACAAACAGAGACAGAGACAGAGACAGAAAGCGAGGAATCACCACCCGAGGGGATGGTGACACCACAATCCCTTCTCCTCCATTCTCTCTGGATTTTGGGCATGCACACATACATGCCTAGCATGAATTTTAAGCCACAGGGTCCAGGACTTGAACCTTGGTTGACTACGTGGGAGTCCAGCAGCATAAACACTATGTCATCTGCAGGTCCCACAAAATCTTAAAATAATAATAATAATGAAAAAACTATGTTACTTAGAATTTTTGTTTTATAATTAATGAAATAACTTTTAAACTTACTTAGACTTATTCCAACATATCTGGAGTATTCCTTGAATATTAAGGTGGTTTGCTTATGAGTTCATGAAACACCTGATTTTTGTTTTGTGGAAATGTGGAAATGCTGTCGTTTCTTTAACAACAATTTACTTCACTAACATCAAACATATGCTCTGCTGCTCTATTTCTGTACTTTCTGCATACTCGATAACTTTTTGGTTAAATGCTCAATAATAATGTGAAACAGCAATTAAACATGCAGTACTAGCAATGTACATAGTCCAACTAAAGTGTTGACAATATAAGTAGCTATGAGTAGGTTTGTGGATACACAACCTACTACTCTATGATAGCTACCCAGCAAATAGTGACTCAGACATATCCCAGTCTCACAGATGTTAAAAGTGTGTTTGTGGGGGGGTGGGGGGAAGGGGACCAGCTCCATAGTGTTGTGCATTGCACAGAGGAAACTGGATCCAACATGGAAGACTAGGGTTCAAGTCTTAGTTCCACTGGCTTCAAAAACATGCTGGCTGGATGTGTGCATGCCCAGGATCCTGATGGATATAGAATTAGGACTGAACTGTGACTGGGCTCCATTTGGGATTCCATTCTCTTTTTCTCTCTCATGCATGTTCTCTGGCATAAAAAAATTAAAAAAAAAAAAGTTGTAACGTATCTTAGAATTAATTAAAGTAAATTAGTTTGCCCCAAAGAATTATTTAATTTTATTTATTTATTTTTAAAATTTTTGCTATAGGGCACATGCACCCACTCAAGAGAGAGAGAGAGAAAGTAAGTTAGAAAGTCAAGTTGCCAGATCCAAAACTGGCACATTTGTCCACGTGGCAGTTTAACACTTTAACTATCACATCACTTGCTGGTCCTGATTAAAGTAAATTCTTGAATATTAGAATGTATTACTTCAAGAATTGAGAACCCAGAACAATAGAAAACTGCTGCCCAGTTGAATGTTGAAAGACTACCTGAATGATGTAACATTAGTTCTTATATTGCTACTTATTCTTACTGTGTTAACAGTGAACTTACAATACAAATATAGGGCCAGCAGGTAGTGTGGAGGTTAAGGAAGCTAGATCCCACATGGTCAAATTTACAGTTCAAGTCCTGGACCCAGCCTGAAAAAAATCACACTGGGTGTGGGTGCGTGTGTATCCAGAGTCCTGAGGAGAAAATGGAAGAGAGGGGACTGTAGCATGGCCATCTCCCTAGAGGGTGATTTCTCACTTTCCCTCTCATTCTGTCTGTCTCTCTCTCCAGCAAACTACACACCCTACAGCAAAAAAAGAAAATAAAACTAAAAAAAAAAAAAAAAATTGAAGTTACACTGATTTACTATAGGCTTGTATATTTGCTTTATTATTTGAAAAGCAGTTAAGGAATTTTAGAAGACTATTCTGAAAATAAACTGATGATATACCAAAATAGTAATATTCTTCACAGAAAAGAACTGGTATAGTTTTGAATTTTTGTACATTATAGTGGATTAACTAAAGCAGAGAAGTGTTTTCTACATTTACACAAACTGAGGCATTCCTAAATATGGGGAAAAATAGTTGTTTCAATTAAGAAAATAATTTTGTTATGTATTAATCTACTAAACATTCACTAATAGACAACATCTAGGTACTATAAATAACTGACTTCTAAAAGAGGATACAGAAAAGTAACTTTGAGGGACCAGCAGATGGCATAATGGTTATGGCAAGGACTCCCATGTAGTGGACCACAGTTTGAGTCCTGGATCTGGTGACTTAGAACTCATGCCAGGTGCATGTGCGTGCATGCCCAAAATCCTGAGAGAAGACTGGAGGAGAAGGGATTATGGCATGGCCACTCCCCGCCCCCCAGGGGGGGAGGGGTGATTTCTTGCTTTCTGTCTCTCTGGCAAGAGCACATACTCTATAACAAAAATCTCTCTTTAAAAACAAAAGTGACTTTGAGGGTACTTCAAAAGTTTGTAGAAAATAATAGAATAAAGGTATAAGTTCATTTTAATACAAAACACTTTCGAAGTTCATGTATAGTTTTTTCATAACATGAATATTACATGAACTTTTTGAAAACCCCTTGTAGATGCATGTTATTTATACTTGAATAAAGGTAAGCAAAGAGAGAAACACCTAATAGGAAAGAAAACATAGACACTAGGGACCAGCAGTTAGCGTAATGGCTATGTCACTGAACTCCCATGTAGTTGACCGCAGTTCGAGTCCCAGACCCAGTGGCTTAAACTCACACTGGGCATGTGTGTGTGTGTGTGTGTGCCTAGGATCCCGAGAGGAGAATGGAGGAGAAGGGATTTCGGCATGGCCATCCCCCCTGGGGGGTGATTTCTCGCTTTCTCTCTGTCTCTCTTTCTGGCGAGTGCACACCTCTCCAAAAAAAGAAAACAGACACTAATAATATCCTATAATACTGCGTGTTCGGCCATCTGTGATTCAGCTCCCTTAACCACTAGCCATGGAGGCAGCCTAAGAAGATACACATTTCATGTGTGATGAGAGTAGTCAACCTTAATTATAAAAATAAGGATAAATGTAAATTATGAAAAATGCCCATGAAATCCAATAAGCTGTTTTTTTGATATAAACTGTTTATTCTATAATTGGCACATTCAGTGGTTATTTAAAACTTAATTCTAGTAAACATAAAATTTTCCAACTTCATAAAAACATATAAATTTAATTTTTTTTGCTCCAGGGCACATGTGCTCCCCAGAGAGACAGAGGCAAGAAATTACCCCTCCTCCGGGGGGGAGGGGGTGAATAGCCATGCCACAATCCCTTCTCCTCTCGGGATTTTGAGCATACATCTCCACACACCCAGCATGAGTTTCAAGCCACCGGGCCTGGGACTCAAACTGCAGTCAACCACATGGTAGTCAAGCACCTTAACCACTATGCCACCTTCTGGCATCAATTTAATTTTAACTTTAGACAATGTTTATGAATAGTCCATTATATCCAAAGCTTTTTTATATGAACTATAATAAAGTCCCTGCTCTTGGGAAGATGAGATTCTAAATGAACAAATGGAGGAAGGGTATAAGTAAAGCAAGGGATACGTTAAATAAAATATGGTAAATGTGAATTAAGAGAGGCATAAATTAATCTATAAACTGATTTATAAAGGAAAGAGGGCAGGGCTGGTCCCATAGTGCAATGGTTGAGTGCTATTCATTGGGACCCAGGTCCCACATGGTTAAATGCAGTTCAAATCCTGGCCCCTATGACTTGAAAAACACACCAGTACATATGTATGCAGGCTCCAAAATCTAGATGGGATGGGAAAATGAATTTTTCAAAAAAAAGATTGTGGCATGACAATACCAAATTGAAGGGTTGCTTTCTCTTTGCAAGGCACACGTGCCCCCTGTTAATTAAAAAAAAAGGGGGGGTGGGGGAAGCTTCTTGGAACAGGTAGCATTTGAGAGGGTCCTTACAAAAGGAAGAACAACTCAGGCAAAGATTCAACAATAAAGAACCAGCCACAATAAAGTAAGTGCAGGTTTGAGTATTTCTTCTCTGACCAGTTCTTCGCAAATGTTTAAGACTTTTTTCAGATTTTGGAGAATTTACATATATATGAGATACTTGGGGATGAAACCCAAGTCTTAACAAGAAATTCATCTAAGCTTCATATATGCCTTTTTCATATAGACTGAAGGTAGTTTTGTACAATATTTTTATTTTTTACTCTCAGGTTATTGCCCCAGGGTGTGTGCACTCGCAGGACAAACAAACAGAAAGAGGAAAAGTGAGCAATCACTCCCTGGGGAGATGGCCATGTTACAATCTCTCCCTTCCATTCTCTTCTTGGGATTTTGGGCATGCACTCAAACACACTGGGCACGATTTTCAAGCCTTTGAGTCCAAGGCTCAAATGGCAGTTTGCCATGTTGGAGTCCAGCACCTTAACTACCACGCCACCTGCTGGCCTGTACAATATTTTTGTATTGCAGTATTTTTACTGCAACCCATTTCATGAAGTAAGGTATGGAATTTTCCATTTGTGGCATAGTGTTGTGGCTCAAAAAGTATCAGATTGTGTAGCATTTTGGATTTCAGATTTCTAGATTAAGGATGCTCAACCTTAATGACCAGTATGGCCATTGCAGAGGATATACAAAAGAAGAAAAGTGGAAAGTACAGAAACAGAAAATAAAGCCAGTAATTTAAGCTGGAGCACTATTGTAGGAGATTTTTATCAATTACACACATTTAAATAGTGTATTTGGGTAACAGAATTCTTCTAAAGTTGAAACAAGTATTTAAAATAAAAATTAAATTACCTATCTTCATTTTTACATTTATCCAACGCCAATTATATGATGACCATGCAGAATAGGTTTATTTATCAATAGGATATAATGCCTGCCTTTAAAACACTCATAAACTAGAGGGGAAGAAATAAATAAATAATGTGAAAAATGCCTTAGTACAGATTTATACAATGCACTATATTATGGTAGCACAGATTAGATAGTAATTATATCTGACAAAGGGCATAGAGATGAGGATATATTTGAACTTGGCCTTCAGAATAAAAATAAGATAAATGAATATACATTCTGTAACAGACTTTATATATATAAACTTAGTGGCAAATTGACTTTCTCTTTTTGTCTATTAGTTGCTTTCACTCCATTCCATTTCTATATCCTACAAATAGGTCCCTCAATAGTTTTCTAACAAATGAATTATTCTCAATTATTGCCATATGTCATTTGTTTCATTTCATCTAATATGAAAACCATTGATCTCTATCTACATTATTTGATCTTCTGTTAGTCTTCCTTCCAGCATTTCTATACAGTATTAAATTTGAGCTACACTGACCCAGCCTGGTAGCTCAGTCAGTAGCAGCAAACAACTGAAATGCTGCTGTCTGTAAGTCCCAGCCAACCTCAGGTTCAGGTCTCTGCCTCAGTTTGAAAATATGCAGATTTCACGCTGTGTGTCCAATCCTGAGAAGCAGAGGGCTGAGAGAAGGGGATCATGGTATGATGAAGCTCTACTGAGCTGCTTTTCTCTTTTTCTCCCTCTCTCATATGCACATACACATACTCTATCATGAATAAAACTTTTTTAAGAAATGCAACGTTAACTTTTACTTTATGAACTATTCACAATTATTTCTAACTTACACCTGGAGAAATTCAGCTTATGATTTCCATTTTGTGGCAGTCTTCTCCTGACTCAAGTCTGGGACTAATACTCTATGTATACCATGAATCTCTTTGTATTGAAATAAGATATCATCTTTTCTCTCCTTTAGACTGCACATCCTTAGAAAAACAAAATACCTTTATCACCTTTTTGTATCCTTAGCATGTTGCCTAGCACATTGGGTATGTGCTAAGTTTTTGTGAAATGAACAAATGACTACATAAAAATGAGAAAGATGGGGCTGGCAGGTGGCATGGTGGCTAAAGCGCTAGACTCCCACATGGCCAACTGCAAGTTTGAGTCCTGGACCTGGCAGCTTGCTTTCTCACTTTCCTTTTTTTTTCTCCCTCTCTCTGGACAAATTTAATAATAATAATAATAAATGAAATAATTCTTTTAAAATATTAGAAAGATAAGGTTTAAATTTAAACACAACAGAACAGTACAAGCAGATAGCATAGTGGTTAAGTTCCTGGACTCCCACATGGCTGACCACTGTTTGAATCCTGGAGCTGGTGGCTTGAAAATCACACCAGGTACATTTGCATTTGTGCCCAAGACCCCAGGAGAACAGAGAAGAAGGGACTGCAGCATGGCCATCACCTCCTTGGGGTGATTTCTCACTTTTCCTCTCACAGTCTGTTTTTCTCTCTCTCTCCAGCAAGCACACATGAACTATGACAAAAACCTCTAAAAAGAAACCCCAAACCGAAAAGAAAACCCCAGACCTGAGTCCTGGCTCTATCACTTTCTAGAAATCTGACTTGAAAAGATCCTGTAAGTTTTGGTTTCACCTGTTAAAAAAATACACACACACACAAAACAAACAAACAAACAAAAAGAGGAGCAAGCAGGTGGTGTGGAGATTAAATCAGCTGGATCCCACATGGCCGACTTAACGGTTCAAGTCTTGGACCTGGCAGCCTGTCAAACACACGAGGTGTGTGTGTATGAACCCAAAATCCCAAGAGGAAAATAGAAGAGACGAAACTGCAGTGTGGCTATCCCCCTGGCGGGTGATTTCTCACTTTCTGTCTTTCTGGGTCTCCAGCAAGTGCATGTGGGAGGAAAAAAAAAAAAAATTATTACCTTAAAGATGAATTACGCTGTGTTAAACTAAACTACCGACCCTATCAGTAAGCTATGACATCTATTAGAGTAAGAAAAAGGGCTTTTAAATCTCTCACTTTGCATTATATCTAAAACATGCAAGAACACAGAGGAAACAATGTAGAAATAAATGTCCAGGAGTCAGATAGGACATGACATTTTAGGAGCTACTCAGTAGTATAATGTGGCCACAACATACTATTAGCCAAAAAGAAGGAGATTGAGACAGAAGTAGAGGTCAGATATCTAGGGCTTTTATTAGCCATGTTAAAAATATCTGACCTTTACCCTAGAGGCAATAGGTCTATAAAGTTTTAGACATAACACCTGCAAAGTCAAAGTATTTTCTTGAATATTTATTAAAAGTTATTTACATTAAGTCAGTTTTCTCCCTGCCTTCTTAAGTAAGCATCCCCTCTGAGAATGTTTAAAATAAATCTAATCTCTTTTTCTTATGATGAATTTTGAATTTCTTGAAGACTATGTCTCCCCTGAAGTTTTTCTTTTCAAAGCTATAGACTAAATATTCCCAGTTTATTCAGACATGAAAAATTCTACTGAAAATGCCCAAATAAAAGGTTTAAAGTTTAGAGAGATAAATCTTAAATTACTGGCCTTATATTATTCATTTCCCTAGGATTCCCATAGGGCTTCTAAGTATGAGACTAATGGATAATACAGAATTTGACAAGGTTTAGTAGCTTGATGCTAAAATCATGTAATAATATACTAGTATCTAATAATAACCACACCCAAATAGCACTAAATTAATCTAGTAGTACTGTGGAATTTCCATCCTCAGACTGTCCAGTTCAATATTTATTATTAGACTGAGAGGTGTATAGAAAATCCACTTAATGAGGTGTTTTTAAGTTGAGAGAATTAATATAATAATTAAGACAACCAATACACAGTAATTAAGATAACCAAGATACAAAAGAATCTCATGGATGAATCATAGGTCAAATTGAACAATCTATAACTATCTGATCCTATTTTCAGCACAGATAACCAACTCTTCAAGTATATTCAGATTCCAAATTCTACAAAGACCAAGCAAGTAATATAAATGAGTGAAGCTGGCCAGGGATGAACTAGCTAAGAAGTACAGAGGGCATCCACCAGTCAGTTTCAGTTAATAACTGCTTCTTTTTATTTTGAGAAGTTTTTGTTTTGTTTTGTTTTTGCTAAGGGTGTGTGCGCTTGCCAGAAAGACAGACAGAGAGAGACAGAGACACAGAAAGTGAGAAATCACCCCCTAGGGGGGATGGCCATGCCGCAATCCCTTCTCCTTCATTCTCCTCTCGGGATCTTGGGCATGCACGCACATGTGCCCGGCGTGAGTTTAGGCCACCGGGTCTGGGACACGAACCGCGGTCGACTACATTGGAGTCCAACGACACAGCCATTATTCCAACAGCTGGTCCCACTGCTTCTTTTTAAAATTTCTTTCTTTCTCTATTTCTTTCTTCCTTCCTTCCATGGTGTGTGGGTGGGTGGGGAGAGACACACATATATACATACATACATACATACACACACACACACTCCAATAGGTTAGTCATGCCTCAACACACCCTTCTTTCAGCTAGCCCTTGATTATGGGTACATACATGTCTGGCATGCCCACGGAGGTCTCTGGAAGGAAACGTAGAACATTCCCATATAGGTTAGCCTTGCAGAACGCTGTACTGCCTTTGAGCCCACTTTTAATTTTTAAAAGGAACTAGAGATCCAGACTACTATAGAAAATTTCCTGATTTTTTTTTAAAGAGAGATTTTTGCTATACAGCACATGCACTCACCAGAAAGACAGAAAAACAGAAAACAAGAAAGCACCTCTCCTCCCCATGGGGGGAATCCACACTACAATCCCTTCTCCTCCATTTGCCTCTTGGGATCTTGGGCACACACATGCCCTTGGTGTGAGTATTAAGCCACTGGGTGTTCAGGACTTGAACTATGGTAGACTACGTGGAAGCTCAGTGACATAATCATTACGCTATCGGCTGGTTCCAAAAGTTCCTGATTTTTAAATGTTGTCAACTAATATAAATTCTGTATCTACCATGCTGTTGGATAGAGAATTCATTATAAACATATAAATGCTCATATACTGAAATGCTCATTTATAAAATAAACATGGTCTCTAAAAATTTTAAGTTTTCCAGAGGTAGACAAGGTGTTTTTAATGTTAATACAGAAATAGACAAAAAAAAAAAAAAAAGGCAAGAAAAAAATACAAATGAGGATAATGAGCAAATAAGGAAAAACTAACCCTACCAAATATTAAACCACAAATTGTCATATGTGAAAACATGGTAGTACTGGCACAAGAAGAGGCAGCCAGGCAAATTACATGTAACAGGAAATAACTTAGTATCTCAAATTTGGAGTCAAGTCAATTATAAATAAACAGGACAATTTCTGGAAACAAAGACCCATACCTTGCTTCTCAGAGATTAACTCCAAAAGGAACAAAGATGTATGAATGTCAAAAATGAAAAACCATGAAAGTACTAGTAGAAAATATGTAAAGGGATACTTTCGTTTCTGTTCATGGCATAAAACCCAGACAACATGATTTGTGAATAAAATTTATTTGTGAATAAATTAAGTAACTTATAAAAACATTTAGAAAGTAGGTAAGAAAAGAAAAAGAGCAAATTGAGAGAATATTTGCAAATCATTCACTAATGAAGTGCTCACTTCTTAATACATCAAGATTTCCTACAAATCAGTAAGAAAAATACCAAGTGTCTAATAAAAATATAAGCAGAGGATACAGTCATTTTATAAAATAATTCAAAATAAGAGAAATACAAATTAGAACCATACTAATATATTATCTTTCACCTATCAGACCTACTAAGATTCCAAAGTTTGTTAAGATGTGTTGGTGAGCTATAGGGGGAAAAAGGTCTTACTCTCTTACTGAGAGTCTAAAAATATAAAACCTCTAAGGAGAGAAATTTGCTAATATCCATAAATTTTTCAAATGCATCCACCCAGTGAGCAAGTTCTCTTCTAACAATTTATTCAATAAACATGCTCATGAATGAATGAAGTAACACTTTTTTTTTTACTGAAACATTATTTGCTCCTGCAAAAGATTTACTATAAGTCAGTATGATACTAGTTAAGCAAAATGTCATGTTCATAATATGCTGCTCACATCAAATCTGGGTATTATATTCAGTCCTGAGCAACTCATTTAAATAACAATGTAAACAAAATGAGGCATATTCAGTAAACTGTATCCACATTGGTAAAATTACAATCATGATGGGCAAACAGGTGGCCCAGAGGTTAAGGTGCTGGACTCCCACATGGCCGACCACAGTTTGAATTAATAGATTAATTTTTTTTTTTTTGGAGAGGTTTTTGCTATGGGGTACGTGTGCTCGTCAGACAGAGAGACAGACAGAAAGCGAGATATCACCCCCCAGGGGGGATGGCCACACCACAATCCCTTCTCCTCTTGGGATCTTGGGCACGCATGCACACGTGCCCGGTGCGAGTTTTAAGTCACCGGGTCAGGGACTCGAACCGCGGTCAACTACATGGGAGTCCAGTGACATAGCCATTACGCTAACTGCTTGTCCCAATAGATTAGTTCTTCAAAAAAAAAAAAAAGTTTTTTAAATCATGCTTCTCAAAGTTTCTCCTTAGTACTCTTCAGTCTTGAAATTCTTCCTATGTAATCCAATTTTCTATTATCTATTAGGTCACATTTTTGCATAGAAAAATATGTCATGACTTTCCCAAAAGCCTAATATACGCTGACAACTTTCAAATCTTTATGTTCAGTACCATCATTCTAGCATTGTGAAATTATCTAAAGATGCAAACTCGATAGATTCAAAAACAAAAAAATTACCTTTCTTCTATAATCTGCTTTTTCTATATGCTTTATTTGACTAATGACATTCTAAAATTGATCTAGCATTTCCCCACTAATCAATCTATAGTGTGATCAGACTAAGTTTTTTAAAACACAGACTTGATTACGTCCCTTGCCATTGGAAACACTTTCATAGCTGCCAAATGTTAACCATATAAATATTCAAGTTAAAATACAGGCCCTGAAACAGTAGATGACAGGGTGGTTAAAGTGCTCAACTTCCACATGGCCGATCATGGTTCAAGTCCCAAACCTAGCAGCTTGCTTTCTCATTACCCTCCGCCCCATCTCTCTCTAGTGAGAACACAATTTTTATAGCAAATTTTAAAATATTACTAATAATAAGTAAAATTAAATATTGGGCCAAAAAGTCATGATGTATTTGCTCTTTTCCTATGCAAAAATGAACCATGACTTTTCCAATGACCCAATAATTTTATTTGACTGTTTAATTAATTAATTAGTTAATTAATTAAATAGTATAGGCCAAAGGGCCCAAAACTGGATCTCACAATGCCGACTATGCAGTATGAATCCCAAACCTGGTGACTTACAAAACACACTGAGCACACGTACCCAAAATCCTAATTGGATAGAGAAATGAGGAAGAGATTGAGGATTATCATGCTCACTGGAGGGTGCTTTCTCTCTCTATTAAGTACACACACTATCTGACAAATTAATACATATACACACATACACACACACCCTTCAAAAAATTTTTTATCTTTAGTCAGCAGCCCACCCTCTCTCCAAATATCCTACCATCTAATTACAACAATGTACTTGTAATCTTTCTAACATGCCCTACTGGTCATTCTTCTATGCCATTACTCATACTATCTGTAGAAGCACCAAATGGGTGATCTAGAATGACAGGGACTAGAAAATTGTAAAGAAAATCATAATACTTTGGTTCAATAAAAGAAATTTAAAATAGTCACCGCTGTCTAAAGATAAAGATAATGTGCTACTTATTATTAAGAAAGGCTAGCCAAGACCTCAATAGTAATACTGTAGAGAAGAATCCAGGAGCACATCGGTGACTGACTGGATAACCTTTAAAGTCTCTTCAGATTTTGACATTTTTATGAATCCTGACATTTGAGAACACTTGGCTTTAGAGCTGTACCCCAAAGTTACTGTATTAGTAGGTTTTAGAAAGGCAGATAGACTTATAGATCAATGTATACTACATCCTTAATTTCAAATGTGTTTCTCAAATCTGAATATATTAAATTATAAGAAAATGTGAAAATTATTTGAAACTTAAATACACTTTAAAATAATCCTAAATGAGCCAGCAGGTGGTATAGTGGTTAAGGTGGTGGATTCCCACATGGCTGACTGCGGTTCAAGTCCTGGACCTGGTGGCTTGCTTTCTCACTTTCATATCTCTCTCTCTCTCTCTGGTTAAAACTAAAAGATAAATAAATGAAATTTTAAAAATAATAATTCTAATTAGCTGGGAAAAAAGTAATCCTACTGAAATTATGATGAAATGTAATAATAAGAAGGTTAAATTCAAGGTAAAAATAAAATCTAGGTCCTAAAGTTGTCATTTAAATTACAGAATGAAAAACTACTCATGAAGCACAAATTAAGCAGAGAAAATAAAAAATTGAAAATAATAGGTAATTGGGCCAGCCAGTGGTGTAGGTGTTAAGGCAGCTGAATCACTCATGGCTTTATGATTCGAGTCTCAGATCCAGCAGCTTGAAAATCACACGGGGGTGGGGGGGGGGCAAGTGGTGTGGTGGTTAAGGGTGCTAGACTGCCACATTGCTGACTGTGGTTTGAGACCCAGTCACGGCAGTTTGTTTTCTCACCTTCTCTCTCTCTTACTCTGTCCCTCTCTGGTCAAATTTAAATAAATAAATAATAAAGTTAAATAAATCATTCTTTAAAAAAAGAAAAACAAACAAACAAACACACACTAGGTACATGTTTGCCCAAAATCCCAAGGGAAGAATGGAGGAAAGGGATTACAACATGGCCATTCCCCCTACGGGGCGATTTCTCACTTTCCATCTCCCTCTCTCCCCATTCCCAGTGAGCACACTAGCTCTAAAGCAAAACTAAAAAGGGGAGGGAGCAGCAGGTTGTGTAGTGATTAAATAGCTGGCCTCTGATATGGTTAACTATGGTTTGAGTCCTGGACCCGGAGACCTGAAAAATCACACTAGGCAAGTGTGTGTGTGCACCCGAAGTCTCAGGAGGAGAATAGAGAAGGGATTGTACCATGTCCATTCTCCCCGGTAAGAGTGGGTGGTATTTCTTACTTTTCTTCTCACTGTCTGGCTGGTGAGCACACACACCCTATAACAACAACAACAAAAAGAAAAATATATAAATAGCTAACCACAACCTAAATATGTATCCTCATTTTAGTTTTAGGAAAAGCAAATGTAGTAACATTGTAAAAAAAAATTTTGATATAAAACGTTTGTGAGCAACTTCATCAAAATTAAAAACTTGTTTCAATGGAAAGAAATCTACAGAAAAATGGGATCAAATATTTACAAATCAAATATCTAATAAGGGACTTGGATCTAATATAAATAAAAAGTTCCTATAACTCACTAGTAAGAAAACAAAACAAATTTTAGGGACCAGCAGGTGGCATGGTGTTTAAGGCACTGGACACTGCCACATGGTTGACCATGGTTCAAGTCCTGAACCTGGTGGATTGCTTCCTCACTTTCCCTCTCTCTGTGTGTCTTTTTTTGGTTAAATTAAAATAAATGAAATTAAAATAAAATAATTCTTTATTAAAAAAAAAACAGAACGCATTTTAAAATGGGCAAAGAATATGAATAGTTATTCCCCAAAGATAGAAAATACACACATGAAAAGATGCTCAACATCATTAGCTAGTAATGAAATGCAAATCAAAACCATAAATAAATATTACTTCATATCCTCTAAGATGGGAAAAGAAAAACCCAGAAAATAACAACTGTTCCTAAGGATATGGAAAAGCTGGAACTCACATAAAAACTGGAATGTAGCCCCATTGGGAAAAAGTCTAGTAGTTCCTCAAAAGGTTAAATATAGTTACCATGTGGTCTAGCAATTTGACTCCCAGGTATATACCAAAAGGAATTGAAAACAGGAATTCAGACAAATAGTTATATGCCAACATTCATTGCAGCAGAGTTCACAATAGTCAAAAAGAAGAAACAACCCAATGGCTATTAACTGATGAATGCATTAACAAAATATGTATGTTAATTCAATGGGATATTATTCAGTAGTTAAAAGAAATGAAGACTGATACATGGTAAAACATAGATGGACTTTAAAAATACTATGCTAAATGAAAGTAGTCAGTCACAAAGGACCATATATTATATGATTTCATTTATAAGAAAGGTCAAGACAGAAAGTAGACTAGTGGTGGCCTAAAGCTGAAAGTGAGGTAGGTAGGAGGAGGGATTGATTATTAATGAGTGTTGGCTATAGGCTACAGAGTTTCCTTCTGAAGTAATGAAAATGTTCTAGGGGCTGGGGCCAGCGGGTGGCGTGGTGGTTAAGGACGCTGGATTCTCACATGGCAGACCACAGTACGAATCTCAGACATGGTGGCTTGCTTTCTCGCTTTCCCTCTCTCTCTCTTGGTTTGAGTCCCAGACCTAGCGACTTGCTTTCTCACTTTCTCTCCCTCTCTGGTCAAATTAAAAATAAATAAATAAAGTTAAATAAAATAATTCTTAAAGAATAAAAAAGAAAAAGAAAATGTTCTAGCAGCCAGCAGGTGGCTTAGTAGTTAAGGAGCTGGATTCCCACATAACTGGTCACAGTTTGAGGCTTGGAACTGGCAGCTTGAAATCATGCTGAACACATCTGTATGCATGCCCAAATTCCCAGGCAGAGAAGGGATTGCAAAGCGGCCATCCCTCTGGCGGTGATTTCTAATCTTCTGTCTCTCTGGTAAGCACACATACCCTATAGCAAAAAAATGAAAAAAAAATTTTTTTTCTAAAAGAGGTTGTGGTGACAAAGAACTCTAAAGACACTAAAAGCTGTTAAATATATGTTGAGTATTCCTCACCTGAAATGCTTGGAACCAGAAATGCTTGGATTTCAGATTTTTTTTGAGGGGGGGGAGGTTTAGAATATTTGCATATATAAAATGAGATATCTTGAAGATAGACTACAAGTCTAAACACAAAATACACATATGTTTCATATATACTTTATTCACATAGCCTCAAGGTAATTTTCTATAATCTTCTTTTACTACAGCTTTTTTTTAAAATTCCACACCTCTCACATGAAGTCAGGTAAAGAATTTTCTACTTGTGCTAGTACTCAAAAATTTCAGATTTTGGAGCATTTTTAGATTTCAGATTTTTGGTTTAGAGGATGCTGTTTGCATAAACTTTATCTCAAAAAGCTATTTTTATTTATTTTTTTCATTTTACTATAGGGCACGTGTGCTTTCCAGAAAGAGGAGAGAGAAAAAGAAAGAGAAAGCAAGAGAGAGGGAAAAAGTGAGAAATCACCCCTCAGAGAGGAAAGCCACTCCACAATCTCTTTTCCATTCTTCTTTCAGGATCTTGGGGATGAATGCACACGTAATCAGCAAGTTCCTCAAGCGACTAAGTCTGGGACTGGAACCACCCAGTTAGCCATGTGTGATCCAGCTGCTTTCACCATGCTACCAGCCAGCCCTCAATGCTATTTTATTAACAAAAAAATTACATGACCAAAATTATTTTTAAACTTCTAACTTTGTTACTTTTAGATAAGGATGAAGGATATAATAATCATTTAAAAACTAATTTTTCTTTAATTGCCAACTAATTTTATTAGCAAGTATTTGCAAGGTAGATTTTTCTGAGAAAATACAAAGCAGGTGGGGCCGGACAGTGGCACAGTAATAAAACATGATGCTTTGTGAGGTTACTCCACATGGGAAGGCTCAAGGTACCTGGAAATCTCCCTTAGTATACTGTACATGGATATGCCTATGATCCAGGGCTGGCTGAACCCATGGTGGATCATAGCATCAAGACCCCGCTGGGAGGGGCCATCTCTCTCTGTCTCTCTCACTGATGGAAGAAATAAATAAACCTAAACACACACACACACACACACACAGAGCAGGTGACGTTACTTTGAAGTTGTGTTCAAGCTACAATGGAAATATGCTAATCTTCTCGAATAAAATATTTTATCTACCCAATACAACTTTGAAATTTATGTGAGAAAATAACCTAGGAATAGTAAGTAGAAATTATACTGTTTGTGGGTCAGCAGGTGGTATGGTAATGAAGGCATTAGACTCCCATATTGTTGACCATGGCTTGAGCCCTGGACCTGGCAGCTTGAAAAGCACACCAAAGCATGTGTGCACATGCCCAAAATCCCAGGAGAGTAGAGAAGAAGGGATTGTGGTATGGTCATCCCATAGGGGGTGATTTCTCATGTTCCTTCTCACTATCTCTGTCTGTCTCTCCAGTGAGCACGTACACCCTCCTACTGGCTAAAAAAAAAAAAAGAAAGAAATTATATTCTTGTAAAAATTGAAAGTAAGAATTCTAGAGTAAACATTTTTTTTTTGAGAGGTTTTCGCTATATGGCGCATGCACTTGCCAGAAAGACAGAGAGATAGAAAGCGAGAAATCACCCCCCAGGGGGGATGGCCACACCGCAATCCCTTTTTCTCCATTCTCCTCTCGGGATCTTGGGCACACACGCACACGCGCCTGGCATGAGTTTTAAGCCACTGGGTCCGGGACATGAACCGCAGTCGACTACATGGGAGTCCAGCGACATAGCCATTACACTAACTGCTGGTCCCTAGAGTAAATATTTTTAAATGGCTCAGGAAAAAAAAATTCTCTCAAAAGTAAGTTGTTGGGATCATTTCAATCAATTAAAATTTAAAACTTCAAAAGTTTGGGCCAGCAAGTGGCCTGGTGGTTAAGGTGCTGGATCTCACGAGGCCAGCTCCACAGTTCAAGTCCCACACCCAGTAGCCTGAAAATCACGCCAGGCACATGTGCACGCATGCCTACCCAAAGTCCTGAGAGGAGAATAGAGAAAAAAGGCTTGCAGTGTGACCATACTCCCTAGGAGGATGATTTCTCTTTCCCTCTCTTTCTCTCTTTCTCTGTCCCTCTCTGATCAGACACCTTATAGCAAAAAAAAATCTTAAAACAAAAAAATCCAGGGATTTATCTATGGTAAATGATGAATTCTGGAAGAGACACACTTTCATCCACAAAAGTTCCTTATTATTAGGGGACCTAAAGAAAAATAAAAGCCAAAAAAAAAAAAAAAAGAAAAAAGAAAAAGAAAAGCCAAAAGATCTACAAGAAACTCTATGCCAATCCTATGTATTTGATATGATAATTAGGTGACAGGTATATTAAAATGCTTTCCATACAAAAGTATGTTGTTTTTTATTATCATTAGTAACAAACAGCAGGGGAACAGCAGGTGGCATGGTGGTTAAGGCTCTGGACACTCCCACATGGCTGATCACAGTTCGAGTCCTGGACCTGGTGGCTTACTTTCTCACTTTTCCTCTTTTTCTCTGTGTCTTTCTCTGGTCAAATTAAAATAAAATGAATGAATAAATAAAAGTAAATAAGTAATTCTTTAAAAATAAAACAAACAGCAAATGATGTTAGGATTAAGGAAGAGTTTGCTTTAGAATGTCACATGACAACTCAGGAAATATGCACGGAATATTAATGAAAAACCGACTTTGAAATTTAGGTTATCTAGACTTTTTTGTTGTTTAAGTAGGGAGCCTCAAGACTTTTGAGCAATAAATATTGAGGTCCAGCCTAGGAAGCATATCCATAGTAGACTAGATTGTAACGTGTGAGCCACATGGTTGACAATAGGTTCAGATCCCTAGGCTGACCTAAAGACTCCTCCTAAGGAGCTGAAGGGCTGTAAGATAGGAATCACAACATGATGAGACTCTGTAAAGAATACTCTCTCACACATGTGTGTATACACACTAACATTTAAAAAAAAAAAGTTAAAGGGTATTAATATCAAATTAACATGGATTCAATATTGTCCATTAATTATGTAGGACTGAGCCTTTAAAAGGTAACAAAAACTGCTAAATTCTGTATCCCATAAGGATCAAAGCCAGCAAGAAATTGTACTCTTTCCAGTCAAAGTTTTATATTCATTTTTAAATCTGATCTCTCCTGAGGGCCTTAATTACTCACATACAGAGTAACTGAATCTCCTACCAACAAGTTGAAATAGCTCTGAGCAACTTCCCTAAATCACATCTAAATATACCTAGAAAGTATCAGAGAACATTACTTTTTAAAAGAAATTCCACCACTGTTTCAAATTTTAAGTTTAAAGTGTTTGATCTTATAACAAGATAGGCAGGAAAAAATTAATACTCTCCTTCATTTGCCTTCCTTCCTCACTCCCAGGTACTCAAGGATACTGCCCCAGTAATTCTTTCTTCTATCCTGAGTCAATAATTTGCCTTGTTCTCCTAGACATCAGCAAACAAACAAGCAGTTATTTCTTGCATCTTCAAAAATATCCCTCACTTGGGACCAGCAGTTGGCGTTATGGCTATGTTGCTGGACTCCCATGTAGTCGACCGTGGTTTGAATACCAGACCTAATGGCTTAAACTCACACTGGGCATGTGTGCGTGCATGCCCAAGATCCTGAGAGGAGAATGGAGGAGAACAGATTGTGGCATGGCCACCCCCCGGGGGTGGGTGGGTGTGTGATTTCTCACTTTCTGACTCTCTGTCACTTTCTCTGTCTTTCTGGTGAGTGTACCCACCATATGGCAAAAAACCTCTCTCTCAAAAAAATACACCTTGCTTGACCCCATTTATTCCTCCAATTTCTTCATTTTTCTTTGTTCCCCTCTACAATAAAACTTTATTTATTTATATTTGTTGTTTCAATGTACTTCCTGGTATTCTATCTTGAAATAAGGCTTTACTCCCATGACCTCACCAAAATGACTTGACTAGAGAGGAATAGTGATCGGCACATTACTAAATCCTAGTGTCATTTTTCAGTCCTCATGTGACATTACTCATTGGCAGCAGTTGTCACTGAGTCTTCCTTGAAACATTTAAATTCATCTAATTGATACACATGATATTCACCTGGTTTTTGGCTATTCAGTCTCAGTCTCTCGGAGACTCCAATCTACAAATGTTAGAATATATCAACTTTTCTTTTTTAGCTATATTCACTTAAAAGGTGATTTCATCCGGTTTTGTGACTTTTAATACACTCTATATGTTAGTAAGACCCAAATTTATACCTATTAAATATGAATCTCTACCCAAACTCCCGACCTATACACCAAACAAACTACTTAACTTTTCTTCTTGGACACTTGATAGGCAACTAACAGCCTGTTACTCACCTAGTCTTTATCAAAAAGGCAAATAGATTGATCTTATTAAAATACGAGTAATTTCAGGTCTTTTTCTGCTTACAACACTCCAGTGTAACTCATTTTAAAAGCTGAAGTCCTTACTAGGACTTGTAAATTTTTATATGCAGCCCTACATCCCCATCTGAACAGTTCTCTCCCTTCATCTTCTGCTACCCTGCCCTCTTGCTCACGCCTTGCTTTAGCCACAAAGGCCTCCTCAGCTCACTAAGAAAAAATGGGCATAAGAGAGTGATGTCAGCAAAATGGCAAAGTAAGCAGCTCCAATCTCTCCACAGAAACATCAAAAAATAAGCAGGAACTGTCAAAAACAACTTTATCAGAACACTAGAAAACCACCAATGGTTTATGGAAACAAAAATGCCAAAAAAGAAAAAAAAACAAAAAACAAAAAACAGCATTAAAAAGAAATAATACTACCATTCAAGGAAATCTGTGTTAAAACACTGGCTAAACACAACCTAAAGAAACAGAGCCTTCAGTAACCACATACGGCAGGAACTAGTCTAGTCACTGCAGAAAATAGTTTGAAAAAGTTACTAAATAGATCGATAACTCTAGCCTTTAATAATCAAGAACAGTAATCACTGATGGCAGGGGGAAAAATTTACTACATTATTAATAAATGTCAGGTTTTCACAAAAAGAATTTTAAAGCATACCAAAACCCGAAACAACCGTTCATTTAATAAAAAAAATAAAAACAGACAGAAATAATCCCAGAGCAAGTCCAAACTTTGGACTCAAAGGACAAAGGCTTTAAACCAACTGTCTTAAATATTTCAATGAACTAAAGGAAAGCATGACCCATGAGTGAAAATAAACCAGGAAAATGACATATGAAATGATACTATCAATAGAGTTCAAAATTAAAAAAAAAAAAAAAAAAAAAGCTGAATAGAAATTCCAGAGCTAAAAAGAATAATAACTGAAGATTTAAAATTCACGCTAGTGGTTCAATAGTAGATTTCAAGCAAAGAAAGGAAAGAATAAGCAAATGTAAAGATAGGATAATTGAAATCATGCAGTCTGAAGATCAAAAAGAAAAAGGATGAAGAAAAGTTAATAGAATCTGAAAAACAACATCAAGCAGACTAACATACACATTGTGGAAATCCCAAAAGTAAGAGAAAGAGGGGGAAAAAAAAAACACAAAAATAATACTGCAAGAAATAATGGCCAAAAACTCCCCAGATTTTATAAAAGACATATGTCTATATATCTAAGTAGTTCAACAAATTCCAAGCAGGAGAAACTCAGAGATCTACACTAAGATACAATATAGTCAAACTGTTCCTTTAAGAGTCAAAGAATCAGAGAAAGACAAGATTCATCAAGTATAAGAGATTCTCAATAAAAGGGCCAGGTGGTGGCACAGTGTAACAGGACCCATATGTGAAATGTCATAGGTTCATATCATGATATCTCCATGTCCACACGAGGCACATACCCATAATCTGGACTGGCTGAGCTTAGAAGTGGATTGCAGCAGGAAGAACCTCTTGGGGTACCTGTCTCTCTTTCTCTCTGTCTCCCTCATGGAAGAAAAAAAAAGGATTAACAGTAGGTTTATCACCAGAAACTATGGAGACCTACAAGTAGGAAAAAGGAAAAAAAAAAAAAATATATA
>NW_006159713.1:358227-380260 GCF_000334495.1 Tupaia belangeri chinensis | reverse complement strand
AAGCACTGTCACAAGAGGAAGGAATGGCTAACACACTAACACACACACACACACACACACACACACACACACACTTAATCCACAATCGACTATGTGGGAGTCCAGCACCTTGACCACCACACCACCCGCTCTTCCCTATATAATCCTTTTTTATAAAAATTATTTAATTAAATAATTTATTTTTTAATTTTCTGTAGGACACGTGAACTTACCAGTGAGAGACAGGGAGAGAGAGAGAGAAAGTGAGAAAGCAAGTTTCCCAGTCTAGGACTTGAACTATGGTCGGCCATGTGGTAGTTCAACACCTTAACCACCACACCACCTGCTAGACCCATCTCTTACATCATCTTAAAGGCAAAAACAAACAACAACAAAAAAATTCACTTAAAATCTGTTAACAAGCACACAATATATAAACACATAATCCTTAACAACAATATAAAGGCAGAGGGATGAAAAGGTTTAGGAGTAGGGTATGTGTACACTATTGAAACTAAGCTGGTATTTAAAATGCATTGTTACAAATTTTGATAAACTGTAATCTCCAAGATAACCATTAAGGAAATAATGAAAAGTATACAGAAAAGAAAGAAGGTAATAAAAAATAGTACACTATATAAAATCAACTAAATACAAAAAATGAGTAGTAATGGATGAATTCAGAAACAAAAAGTATATAAGCAAACTGAGTAAAAACGTAATAATGGACTAGCAGTTGGCGTGGTGGTTTGGGGGCTGGATTCCCACATACCTAACCATGGCTCAAGTGTTAGAGCTGGTGGCTTGCTTTCTCACTTTCTCTCTCTCTCGTGAGTGCACATGCCCTACAGCAAATATTAATAATATAGTAATGATAATTTTTGTTTTTTTGGGGTTTTTTTGGGGGGGTTGTTTGTTTGTTTTTGCTATAGGGTGCGTGCGCTTGCCAGAAAGACAGAGACAGACAGAGACAAAAAGCGAGAAATCACCCCCCCGACCACCCCAGGGAGAATGGCTATGCCACAATCCCTTCTCCTCCATTCTCCTCTCAGGATCTTGGGCATGCACACACACGCCCTGAGTGAGTTTAAGCCACCAGACCCAGGACTCAAACTGCAGCTGACTACATGAGAGTCCAGCGACATAGTCATGATGCCAACTGCTGGGCTCTAATTTTTTTTTTTTAAGAGAGATTTTTGGTATAGGGTGTGTGTGCTCACTGGAGAGACAGAAAGCATTCCCCTAAAGGGATGGCCACAACATAATCCCTTCTCCTCCATTTTCCTCTCAGGATTTTGGGCATGCATGTACATGCAACCAGTGTGAGTTACATGAGAGTCCAGCGACAATTATGCCGTCTACTGGTCCCCCATTTTTTTTTTTAAGAGAGATTTTTGTTAATTGTGTGTGTGCACTTGCCAAAGGCAGAAAGACAGAAAGTGAGAAGTCATCTACCCAGGGAAGATGGCCACACCACAATCCCTTCTCCTCTTAGGATTTTGGGCACACATTTACACGCACACATACCCGGTGTGAGTTTCAAGCTGCCAGGTCCAGAACTCGAACCATGGTTAGCCATGTGGGAGTTCAGCAACATAACCATTATGTCATCTCTTGGTCCCTAATAAGAATTTTTTTAAAAATAAAAGCAATGTGAAATAACAGAAGTTTTCCTTATCAGCAATTACTTTGAACACAAATCAATCAAAATTTCAA
Organism: Tupaia belangeri chinensis; assembly: GCF_000334495.1. Classification (NCBI taxonomy): domain Eukaryota; kingdom Metazoa; phylum Chordata; class Mammalia; order Scandentia; family Tupaiidae; genus Tupaia; species Tupaia belangeri. Next base: position 378,565 of record NW_006159713.1, on the reverse strand, counting down.
ATTTAAAGGAAGAAATCGACAGAATGGATAAAAATAAAACCAAAAACATGATCCATCTTAAGTCCTGTCTATGAGGTTCACTTAACTGCAAAGTCAGAAAAAGGATGAAAATAAATGAAAAACACATTTTATGCAAACAGTAACCAAAAGAGAGCTGGTGTAGCTATAGCGTTTCATGAAACAAAATAGATTTTAAGCCAATAAAAGTTAAAGAAACAAAGTACATTATACAGTGATAAAAGGTTCAATCCATCAAGATAATACAACAATGATAAGCATATATGCACCTAACATTAGATCCATAAATATTTTTTTTTTGGAGAGGTTTCTGCTATTGGGTGCCTGCGCTCACCAGAAAGACAGAGAGAGAGAGACAAAAAGCGAGAAATCCCCCCCCCCCAAGTGTATGACCACGCCACAATCCCTTCTCCTTTATTCTCTCAGGATCTTGGGCACGCACGCACACATGCCCAGCGTGAATTTAAGCCACCAGGTCTGGGACTTGACCCATGGTTGACTACATGGGAGTCCAGTGATGTAGTCATTACTCCACCTGCTGGTCCCTAAATCCATAAATACATAGAATCAAAGGGAGTAGATAGCTCTACAATAGCTGAAGATTTAAGTATCCCACTTTCAATAATGGATACAACAACCAGATATAAAGAACTTGGAATAAATCAGACAATATAAACGTACAGAACACAAACAACAGTAAAATACATATTCTTTTAAATTACAGATGAAACATTATCCAGGACTGATAATTTGGTAGTACACAAAAGAATTTGTAGTGAACTTCAAAATAATATAATTATACATATTAAGTATCTTTTCTAATCCTAGTGTGATGTCTAGAAACCAGTAATAGAAGCAAAACTAGAAAACTCACAAATATGTAGAAATTAAACAACAAATTTTTAAACAGTCAATGTGTCAAAAAAGAAGTAACAATGGTTATTAGGAGCCAGCAGGTGTTGTGGTAGTTAAGACACAGGACTCCCACATGGCCAACTGTGGTTCAAGTTCTGGACCTGGCAGCTTACTTTTTCACTCCCTTCCTCCCATCTCGCTCTCTCTTTCTCTCTGGTGAACACACATGCCCTGTAGTAAATTTTTTAAAATAACAATGATAAAAAAATTATAAAAAAAGAAAAATTAGAAAATATCTTCAGACAAATAAAAATGAAAACACAGACAGCATGGAAAAATTTACAGAATGCAGCTAACATGGTATCCTGAGGAAAATTTATACTTTTGTAACTATTTTAAAAATCCCAAATTAATAACCTAAGTGTATATCTAAGGAAACAGAAAATGAGCAACTGTACTCAAAGGTAGCAGGAAGAAAAAATAATAAAGATTACTGTAGAGAAAAATGAAAAGGGAAAAAATGAAAAAAGAAACAATGAAGTCTAACATAAGTTCTCTAAAAAGATGGAAAAAACTGACAATTGTTTAGCTAGATTGTCAAGAAAAAAAATAGGCAAGACTCAACAGAAACACAAAAGAGGACAGACTTTAGAGAAAAAAGACTTTATAGAAAAAAAGAAGATTGACACAGAATCCTATGAACAATAGTACACCAACAAACTGGATAACCCAGATGAAATAGACAAATTCTTAGAAATACTATCAGGGCCAGCAGGTGGTTAAGGTGCTAGATCCCCAGATAGCCAACTGTTCTGTCCAAGTTCCAGACCCAGGAGCTAGAAATACACATCAGGCACATGTGCATGCATGCCCCAAATCCCAGAGGTGAAAGGAGAAGGGACTACACAGTGGCATCCACCCTGGGGTAGGTGATTTCTCAAATTCCCTCTCTCTCTGTTCCTGTTTCCCTCCTGCATGCGACCTATTGCAAAAACAAAAGAACAAAGAGAAACACTATCAATAGCTCCTGAAACTGATTCAAAATTGAAAAATCTAAAAAAGACTTATACAACTAAGGAAATTGAATCTGTTAATCAAAAAACTTCTCAACAAAGAAACCCAGTACTAAAGGAATGGCTTCACTGATGAATTCTACCAAATATTAGGTTGTTGGAAAAGTCATGACATATTTTTCTATGTTTTCAAAGGTCATTTATTTATATAAAGAACAAAGATCAATGATATATTGCTCATTTTGTTCATAACCTTTTGCCATCTTTCAGTGAGCTTCATAATTCCTTGTTCATCGAAAGATCTGTCTTTATCGGTGAAAAACTGAACAACATGCTGATTTATAGCCTCATCTGAATTAAACCTAAAACCATGCAAGGAGTTTTGAAACAGTGAAACAAGTGTAAGTCTGACGATGGTGCAAGGTCAGGTGAGTATGGTGAGTGTGGTAACACGTCCCATCCAAGCTCCAATAATTTCTGATGGATCATCAAACTTGTGTGCCGTCTCATGTTGTCCTGATAGAACACAACTACTTATGACCACCAAGCTCCAGACATTCCAGGATGATGGATTTGTTCTAACTGTCCAATTGCCAATAGTACACATTTGAACTGATTGTTTGGTTCCTTGGTAGGAGCTTGAAAACTAAGACACATTTAAAATCCCACCATAGGGACCAGCAGTTAGCGTAGCGGCTATGTCGGTGGACTCCCACATAGTCAACCACGGTTCAAGTCCCGGACCCGGTGGCTTAAACTCACGCCGGGCACGTGTGCATGCATGCCCAAGATCCCAAGAGGAGAACTCTGTCTCTCTCTTTCTGGCAAACGCACATGCCCTATAGCAAAAACCTCTCATAAATAAATAAATAAATAAAATTAAATAAAATCCCGCCACACTGAAAGGATAATCTTCCTCTGATGAGTGTCTGCTTTCAATGTCATTTGAGGTGAACCATCACGCTGGGACCATTTGCACACCACATTGTTGTAAAAATCCACTTATCACCAGTTATCAGTTGCTTCAAAAAAGGACCATTTTCCTCACGATTAATGAACACATCACAAATGTTATATGCACCATCAAATGAATTATTTGAGTTCATGAGGAAACCAAATATTGCGTTTCCTTATATATCTCAGCTTCTTACAGTGGTCATGAATCAGGACCACATTGTTGGACTCCCACAGAGTTGACAGCAGTTCACATCCCGAACCTGGTGGCTTAAAACTCACAATGGGTGTGTGTGTGTGTGTGTGTGTGTGTGTGCATGCCCAAGATCGCGAGAGGACAATGGAGGAGAAGGGATTGCAGCATGGCCATCACCCCGGGGGGGTGATTTCTTGCTGTGTGTCTGTCTCTCTTTCTGGCGAGCGCATGCGCCCTATAGCAAAAAACCTCTCCAAAAAAAAAAAAAAAAAATGTGGTCATGAATCAGTTTAAATGATGGATGTTCTATGTTTCTGCAATCTCTCATGTCATGTAACATGGGTTTGACTCAATTGATGCTTTTATTTTGTCGTCATCAACCTTGGTGGGCCTCCCTAACTAAGGAGTGTCATTGATATCGAAATCACCAGTATGGAATTTAGTGAAATATTACTGATACTGATGCTGTAGAGCACTGTTACCATAAACTTTACACAACTTTTCACAAGCTTGACGTGGATTCTTCCCTTTACAGAAGTAAAACAGTAAAATATGGTGAAAATGCACAGTACTTCCAAAAATGAACTAGTGCTATCTGTTGCAAAACTGCATCATCACTTTTTCAACAACCCAGTATTTAAAGAAAAATTGACACCAATCATTACAAACTCACATAAAAATGAAGAGGTGGGCTGAAGTCAGCAGGTGGCATGGTAGTTACAGCACTGGACTCCCACATGGCTGACCATGGTGGCTTGAAAAATCACACCTGGAGCATATATGTGCATGCCCCAAATCCCAAGAGAATGGAGAAGATATTGTAGAGTGGTCATTCCCTCTGTCTCTCTCCAGCAAATGCATAAGCCCTATGGCAAAAACCTAAAAAGTAAAAAAATTAGAAAAAAATTAATAAAAAGGTAAGAACACTGTAACTCATTCTATGAGGCCAATATTCCAATATCAAAGACAAAGTTATTATAAGGAAAAGTGCTCTTAAAAAATCAATATCCCGGGGGACCAGCAGTTAGTGTAGTGGCTATGTCGCTGGACTCCCATGTAGTCGACCACGGTTTGGGTCCCAGACCCGGTGGCTTAAAACTCACACTGGGCGCGTGTGTGTGCACACCCAAGATCCCGAGAGGAGAATGGAAGAAAAAGGATTGCAGCATGGCCATCCCCTCTAAGGGGTGGTTTCTCGCTTTCTGTCTCTATGTCTCTCTCTGTCTCTGTCTGTCTGGCGAGTGCACTCACCCTGTAGCAAAAACCTTTCCAAAAAAAGAAAGAAAATCGAATATCCCAGGACCAGTAGTTGGCATAATGGCTATGTTGCTGGACTCGCATGTAGTCGACTGTGGTTTGAGTCCTGGACCTGGTGGCTTAAACTCACAACGGGCACATGTGCGTAAGTACCCAAGATCCTGAGAGAAGAATGGAGGAGAAGGGATTGTGGCGTGGCCATCCCCCCTGGGGGGTGATTTCTTGCTTTTTGTCTCCCTGTCTCTCTCTGTCTTTCTGGCGACCACACGCGACCTATAGCAAAAACCTCTCAAAAAAAAAAAAAAAAAAACCAACTATCCCTTATAAATATAATTAATATAAACACACACCAAAAAAATACTCAACAAAGCATGTGGCAAAGGATTTGGCATACCAAATCCAGAACCATATATAAACTATTATCCATACAACCATATGAGAGTCATCCTAGGCATGGAAAGGTGGCTCAACACAAAGAAATCAATCAATGAAATACACATTAATAGAAAGAAATACATTTACAGAATGAATTAAAAGATACACATGATCATCTTAACTGATGCAGGAAAACATTTGGCAAATTCTAACAACTTTCTTTCATTACAAGAATACTCAATAAAATTGGAGTAAAAGGGAACTTTCTCAACATTATACAGCCCATACATAAAGAACCTACAGCTATATCATGCTTGGTGATGGAAAGAAAGCTTCTGTACCAAGATTAGAAACAAAACAAGGATGCTTGCTTTTGCCACTTCTATTCAACATAGTATTGAAAGATACAGCCAGAAAAACAGGCAAAAAAAATAAAATAAAATAAAATAGAAGGCATCCAAGTTGAAAGGAAGTAGTATATCTATTCATAAGTATCTTATTTAGTTTTCTATATAGAAAACTTCTTTAGTTTTTTAAACTGTCAATGCTAATAAACAAATTCAGCAAAATTATAACGCACAAAATCTATACAGCAAAATCAGTAGCATTTCTATATGTATTCAATATGTATTCATATTCATAATTTAAGGCAATAAACACTCCAGAAGAGAAATTAAGAAAATAATTAAATTTATAATAGCATTAAAAAGAATAAATAAGGGATAAATTAAATGATTAATATGTAAGATTTGGTCTCTGTAGATTATAAGATATTGCTAAAGAGAATAAAGGATCTAAACAAATGGAAAAAAATCCCCTGTACATGGACTGGGAAACTTATTATTGTTAAGATAACAATACTAATCAAAGCAATAAACAAATTCAATGCAATCCCTATCAAAATTCCAAAGGTCTGGGGTTTTTTTTTGCAAAAATAGAAAAAAAAATTCACACAGAATTTCAAGGGATCCAGAATAACCAAAACAGTGTTAGAAAAGAAGAACAAAGGATTCACATTTCCTGATTTCAAAACTTGTAATAAAGTGATAGTAATCAGAACCATGAGGTACTGGTATAAAAATAGACATATCTGTAAGAGAATATAACTGAAAGCTCAGAAACAAACTTTTGTATCTATGGTCAATTTATTTTTGACAAGGGTCCCTAACTATTCAATGGGGAAAGTAGAGATCTTCCACAACTGGTGCTGGGTAATCTGGATAAAACAAACTTTCAAAAACAAACAGAAACTAAACTGATCTTTATACCATGTCCAAAAATTAACTTGAATGGGTCAATAAACTAAATGTATAAGTTAAAACTTGCAGAAGAAACCAGGCAAACCTTCATGACTTTAGATTTGGTCATGGCTTCTTACATAACAAAACAACAGGTGACAAAACAAAAAACCAAGGGAACCAGCAGTTAGCGTAATGGCTATGTCACTGGACTCCCACGTAATCGACTGCAGTTCGCGTCCTGGACCCAGTGGCTTAAAACTCACGCCAGGCGCGTGTGTGTGCGTGCCCAAGATCCCAAGAGGAGAATGGAGGAGAAGGGATTGCAGTGTGACCATCCCCACTTGGGGGGTGATTTCTCGCTTTCTGTCTCTTATGTCTCTCTCTCTATCTGTCTGGCGAGCGCACGCGCCCTATAGTGAAAACCTCTCCAAAAAAAAAAAAAAAAAGGCAATAAATCTTCATTAAAATTAAAAATATGTATATTAAAGGATACTATAACATATGAAAAAGGCAACCTAGGGAACCAGCAGTTAGCGTAATGGCTATGTCACTGGACTCCCACGTAGTCGACCGCGGTTCGCGTCCCGGACCCGGTGGCTTAAAACTCACGCCGGGCGCGTGTGCGTGCGTGCCCAGGATCCCGAGAGGAGAATGGAGGAGAAGGGATTGCGGCGTGACCATCCCCCCTGGGGGGTGATTTCTCGCTTTCTGTCTCTAATGTCTCTCTCTGTCTGTCTGGCGAGCGCACACGCCCTATAGTGAAAATCTCTAAAAAAAAAAAAAAAAAAAAAAGGCAACCTACAGACTAGGAGAGAGTAATTATAAAAAATATATCTGATATGGAATTAATATCCAGAATTTAAAAAGAACTGCAATTCAATGCCAGAAAAACAAACAAGACTTAAAAATCAACAAAGGACTGGAACAGACATTTCTCCAGAGAAGACAGAACATTAGTCAAGGACATGAAAAGATAGTTGATATCAGCAGTTAGGTAAATGCAAACCAAAGTTACAATGAGATCTTACTTCACACCTACAAGGAATGGCATTAAAAAGAAAAACAAACAGAAAACAAGTGTTGGATGAGGATATAGAGACATTAGAACCCTCATACATTGCTGATGTGAATGTAAAATGGTAGAGCCACTACTGAAACAGTGTGGTGGTTCCTCCAAAAGTTAAATATGTAATTACCAAACGACTCAGCAATTCCATTCCTAGGTATATACTACAAATAAAAATTATAAACAGATTCACAGAGATACCTGTACATGAACACTCAGCATTACTCATAACAACCAAAGGTCGAAAATAATCAACAGATTAATAAATTAACAAAATATGGTAAATACATATAATAGGATATTATTTAGCCATAAAAAGTTATGAAATTCTGATATATGTTACAAAAGTACTAACCTTAAAAACATACTAAGCAAAATTATTGGGCAGACACATAGCAAATATTTTATGATTCTTCTTATATGAATAGACAAATGCATAGAGATTAATATAATAATCTCTATTAGAAGTCATCAGGGACTGGAAGAAGGGGAGAGTAGGCAAAGGATATCTGGAATGACAAGAAAATCTGGAAATTAGTGGTGATGGTTGTACAACATTACAAATGGAAATAATGCCACTGATTTGTACACTTATTGATTACATAGCAAATTATATGCTATATATACATCATTTTATGGTATATATAGACATATATCTATAATATATCTATCTATAGATATAGATCTCTCTTAATTAAAAAGAATCTAAGGGGAAAAGGCCAGGCATGTATATTCCTCAAAAGTTTTTCACTTGATGGGAACCAGCAGTTAGCGTAATGGCTATGTCACTGGATTCCCATGTAGTCGACCGCGGTTCGCGTCCTGGACCCAGTGGCTTAAAACTCACGCTGGGCACGTGTGCGTGCGTGCCCAAGATCCCGAGAGGAGAATGGAGGAGAAGGGACTGCAGCGTGACCATCCCCCCTGGGGGGGGCGATTTCTCGCTTTCTGTCTCTCTGTTTGTCTCTGTCTGTCTGGCAAGCGCATGCGCCCTATAGCGAAAACCTCTCCCCAAGAAAAGTTTTTCACTTGCTGTTCTCTCTGCTGGATGTGCAATTCCCTCATTTCTGGATGTGCAATTCCCTCATTTCATTCAATTCTTTTCTCAAAATTAACACTCCTATTGAGGTCTTTCCTGATCTCTCTAACTAAAATGTCTCCATTTCCTTTCCATTGTTTCACAGTACCTTCTCTACTTGATTTTTCTGCCTTAGCAATAGTTTATGTTCTATACTGTTGACATATTTATCTTGTTTAAAGTCTGTGTTTCTCGTAAAATGGTAAAGGTCAGAAAAAAATTTTTTTGGGTATCCTTAACAGTATCAATCACAGTATCAGTCAATAAGTATTTATGAAACAGACAAAACTTTTTTTATGGGGGAGAAACTTTCTTTTAAAAAAAAACTTAGGTGAAACTTTTAAAGTAAATGGTAACAGTGGTTATTTGGGCATTGAGTTTATGGCCCAATAAAATTTCCTTCAATTTTTTTAAAATTTTATTTTGCTATAGAGCATGTACACTCACTGGAAAGGGATGGGTGGTGAGGTTGTGTGTAAAAGAAAGTACCCCTACAGGTGGCCATGTCACAATCTCTCTCTGTTTTCTCTTGGGATTTGGGGCATACATGTACATGAGTCCAGCATGTTTCTCAAGCCACCAGCTCCAGGACCTGAATTGCACAGTTGGCCGCATGGTATCCAACAGTCCCAACCACCACACCACCAGCTGGACCATTTAAAAAAAAATGTAATAGTGGTAAAATACACCTAACATGAAATTCACCATCTTAACTATTTTTGAGTATCAGCAGCCCTCTGGCAATTTAAAAAAAAAAAAAAAAAAAAAAGTGACTCATGCCTCCATTTTCTAAATATCCATTCTCCTGTGAATCTTCTTGTACACTGCAATTTCTGCCCCCAGAAAATTACTGAACTATACTTTCAAAAATGACTAACAAGCTTCTAGACAAACCCAAATGGTTTCAATCCATCTTTGACCATCACTAACCAAGGTGACCATAGTCTCTGAAAATAAAAATGCTATTTCTACACCTGATCTTAGCCAAAAGGTCAAGAAGTGATACAAATGCTATTTCCTATATAAATCCTCCAATCATCTATACATTTCCCCATTTACCATGTACCATACTATTAAGACTTTAAGAACAAGGACTATGACTTATTTATCTCAGGTAGCAGCTATCAACCTACCTACTATTTTTATTACCTATAATAAGAGCTGTTAAAATGTTTTCTAGGTCCAGCAGTGGTTGGCGGTTAAGGCACTAACTTCTACTGACTGTGTTTCGAGTTCCAGACATGGCAGCAGCTTGCTTTCTCACTTTCTCTCTTTCCCTGGTATATATGCCCTAGCAAATTTTAAAAATAATAATAAATAAAATTAAATCTCTTTTTATTTTATTATTATTACCATTTTTTAATTCACCAGAGACAGAGAGAGAGAAAGTGAGAAAGTAAGCTGCCAGGTTTAGAACTCCAACCAGTCAGCCATGTGGGGGTCCAACACCTTAACAACCATACTGGTCCCAATAACTAATTATTTTTAAAAAATGTTTTCTAAACCCACCTTGATTAATGACTTTACCTCCGGGAAATTCTCTTATTTTCTGACATTACACAACTTAAGAATTTTCCATCCTCTGGCTTTCCTTGCTGTCTTGATTGAATTAACATAGTTTAATAGCTTTAAGTTTCTATACAGTGATTTCATGTCACCAAATCCACTTATTTAGCATTTCAAATTCAATCAAAACCCGACATATCTTTGAGATACCTTAATGTGATTTCACATTCAAATCTTCAATAAATTCAATTCTATTTTCTTAATCATATAATTATTCTTTACTTTTTTTCTTACTACTATTATAAAATAAAAATGTAAAAACCCAATTTCCTAGGACCAACGGGGAGCATTGTGGTTAAGATCCTGGACTCCCACATGGTGGACTGTGATTCGAGTTCCAGACACAGCAGCTTGCTTTCTCTCTCTGCCTCTCTCTAGTGAGTGTACATGCCCTGTAGCAAATTAAAACAATAACAGATACAATTTAAAAAAATATAATTCTTGGGACCAGTAGTTGGCATAATGGCTATGTCACTGGGTTCCCATGTAGTCAACCGTGGTTCAAGTCCCGGACCTGGCAGCTTAAATCCACGCCGGGAGCATGTGCATGTGTGCCCAAGATCCCAAGAGGAGAATGGATGAGAAGGAATTGTGGCATGGCCATCCCCCAGGGGCATGATTTCTCGCTTTCTATCTCTCTGTCTCACTCTGTCTTTCTAGAGAGCGTATGTGCCTTATAGCAAAAACCTCTCCAAAAACAAACAAACAAGCAACCAAAACTGGGGTTGGCAGGTGGTATAGTGGTTAAGGCAGTAGACTCCCACATGGTACAACACAGTTCAAGTCCTGGACTTGAGGGCTTGGCTTTCTTACTTTTCCTTCCTCTGGTCAAATAAATTAAAAAATTAAGATATATCGGGGCCGGCAAGTGGCGTGGTGGTTAAAGGCGCTGGACTCCCACATGGGCGACCACGGTTCAAGTCTCGGACCTGGTGGCTTGCTTTCTCACTTCCTCTCTCTCTCTCTCTCTCTCTCTGATCAAACTGAAAAATAATAATGATAATAATAAATAAAGTTAAATAAAATAATTCTTTAAAAAAAATTAGATATATAACTCCTTAGGGGAAAAAAGGTAAAAGTAATCTACAGCTTTAGAAGTCAGAAAAATGGTCATTTCTGGGAAGGCACAAAAGGAATGATAACTACAAGAGTATGAGTGGAGCTTCTGGGGTGGCAATAATGATGACCTTTCTTTTTTAAAAATTATTTTACTTATTATCATTTCTTACTCTATTTGTTCGAAGGGAGATTTTTTGCTAGAGGGCATGAGCACCCGCTGGAGAGAAAGACATAAAGTGAGAAATCCCCTCCCCACCCCCAAGGGTGGATGGCCACATCACAATCCCTTCTCCTTCATTCTCTTCTAGGGATTTTGGGCATGTACACATACGCGCCAGGAGTGAGCTTCAAGCCTCTGGGTCTGGAGCTCAAATCTCAGTTGATTGAATGGGAGTCCAACAACGTAACCATCATGCCATCTGCTGGTTATAATATATATATATGTGTGTGTGTGTGTGTGTGTGTGTGTGTGTGTGTGTGTAGTTTTTATTTGACCAGGGAGGGAAAGTGAGAAAGCAACCAGTCATGTCTAGGACTCAAACCGCAGTTGGCTATGTGGAACTCGATCATCTTTTCTTTTTTCTTTTTTTGAGAGGTTTTTGTTATAGGGCACATGCACTCGCCAGACAGAGACAGAGACAGAAAGCGAGAAATCACCCCCCAGGGGGATGGCCATTCTCCTCTCGGGATCTTGGGCACGCACACGCGGCCGGCATGAGTTTTTTAAGCCACCGGGTCCGGGACTCGAACCGCAGTCGACTACATGGGAGTCCAGCGACATAGCCATTACACTAACTGCTGGTCCCTCTATCATCTTTTTTATAAATGATTTTTGCTATAGGACCTGTGCACTCACCAGAGAGACAAAGAGATCGAAAGAAAGCAAGAAATCACTCTCCCCAGGGGGGATGGCTACACCACAATCCCTTCTCCTCTCCGGATTTTTAGCACACATGCACATGCACCCAGCATGAGTTTTAAGCTGCCAGGTTTGGGACTCAAACCATGGTCCTCTATATGGGAGTCCAGTGACGTGACTATTACACCATCTGCTGGTCCCAAGCCCAACACTTTAACCATCACAATCATCACACTATCTGCCAGTCCCAGTGATAATGTTCTCTTTTTTATCATGCCTGGTGGTTTCACAGGTGTGTTTTCTTTGTAATAAATCATAGGCTTATATACATAATTTGTATACTTTTTTGCATGTCTAAATTAATAAAAAAAATTTTGAGAGACATTTGCTAAAGGGCGTGTGCACTCACCAGAGAGACAAAGAGACAGAAATCGAAAGGGTAATTTTAACACCACAATCCCTTCTTCATTCTCTTCTCAGGATTTTGGGCACGTACAAAAAAGATACTGATATGAGTTTCAAGCCACTTGGTCTGAGACTGAAACTGCGGTCAGTTATTTGGGAGACCAGCAATGTAACTACTACATCATCTGCTAGTCCCACCACGAAAAAAATTCTAACAAGATGCATCTTAAGTAAATTTTTATAAGTCAACATTTAGAATATATTTCATTCAAAAACAAACAGGGGTCAATCAGGTGGCATGGTGGCCAAGGCAACTGGATCCCACAAGTTCAAAACCTGGACCTGGCAGCTTGAAAAACACAAGAGGGTGGGTGGCTGGAGTGGTAGAGTGAGTAGGGGGAGGTAGTGCAAATGTGTGAATGTGCACATGCCCAAAATCCTGAGAGGAGGATGAAGAAGGAATTGCAACATTGTCATCTCCCCCCAGGATGCTTTCTCACTGTCCCCCCTCCCTAGCAAGTACACATGTCCTATAGCAAATGAAAACAAAAAACTTCCAAAACAAAAACATTGGTAAGCAAATAGAGTGTGATCACTGAAGAGAATTCAGTTAACAAGGTATACTTCTGATTTCAATGCAGTCACCAAAGGAGGAGTATGTTCTTATGTCTGGACTGTTGTGAATTCACTAAATTATGGAAAATCTGAAATAGTTATTCCCTAATACTAGAAACCTCAGGCAATTCAGTCTCCCTGTACTTTGACTGCTTTAACTATAAAGCAGACTAAATAAGTGCACCGTATCTATACTCTTAAATTCTTAGATTAATTTTAGGCAAAGATACTCAGCCTTAAATAGAAGAAAATAATTTTAATACATATTTAATTCCCTTAAGATAAATATTACAGGGACCTACAGATGGCATAATGGTTACATGCTGGTCTCTCACATAGTTGATTATGGTTCGAGTCTTGGACCCAGCAGCTTAGACTCACGCTGGGTGCATGTGTGTGTGTGCCCAAGATCCTGAGAGGAGAATGAAGAAGAGACTGCGGTGTGGCCTTTTGGGGGTAATATCTCACTTTTTGTCTCTCTTTCTTTCTGGTGAGCACATGCACCCTATAGCGAAAAGCTCTCAAAAAAAGTTGTAACAATAAATTGCAAAGAACATAATTTTTAAAAATTTTGACTTTACCTATAAAACAGCACAAAATGTTAAGACAAGACAAATCTATACAAAATATGTAAAATCTAACCATTATCCTAACCATTTTTTCCTTCCTCTTACAAAAGAACAAGATATATTAGTACTTATCTTTGAGAAGTAGTCATTGATTTCCAATAGGATAAAATTTAGTATACTTTATACTGAGCTGCTACTTAGTCAGGTAAACTAATCTGAAATGACTACTAGGTAGGAAAGACAATCTTTCTTTCTGGTTTCAAATCATGTCCTTTATGGCAATTACAACATTTAAAACTGATTTATGGGCCAGCAGGTAGTGTGATGGTTATATCACTGGACTTCCACATGGCCAACTGAGGTTCACCTCCCAAACCTGATGGCTTGAAAATCATGCCAGTCACATGTGTGTGTATGCCCAAAATCCTGAGAGGAAAATGGAAAAGAGATTGTAGCATGCCCATCTTTATGGGGAGTGATTTCTCACTTTCCCTCTCTCTACCTCCTTCTCTCTGGCAAGCACATGCACCCTAAGGCAAAAACCTTAAAACAAAAACAGAAACAAACAAAAAAACTATTGGCTTAAAAGTGTTTTAAAGTACAGTTATAGTTGAAAACAAATTTTAAAAAAATTAATGTCAGTTAATAATGGCAAATTACAACAGAAGTATCAGTATCTGATAGCTATTCAATAAACAAAGCTAGTTATGTTCTGGGTGATAATTTTTATTCACAAGCATCATTAAATGAGAAGTCTCATTAATAATTATAAATTTAGGGGCCAGGTAGTGACTACAGTAGTAACACAACTGGACCTACATGGGAAGGTCTCCAGTTTGCATCCTGAAGCTTCTTTGTACATACCACATGAACATGTGCCCATAATGTGGGCTAGCTGAAGCTGCGGGTAGACTATAAGAATTGTTAGGGGTCCCTTCCCAACCCCTCAGAATAAACAAACATATTTTGAAATTTTTAAATTTTATGGGCCAGGTGGTGGTACAGCAGTAATGCAACTGGACCCACATGGAAAAGATCCTTAGTTTGCATCCCAGGGCCTAAGGATACATGTGTGTACATACCTACGATGTGGGCTGGCTAGCTAAGATTGGGAGTGGATCGTGGTATGAAGTCCTGTTAGAACTGCCTGTCTCTCTCTTTCTTCGACTTTCTCATTATAGAAATAAACTTTGAAAAAAATTATAAATTTATTATCAGGCTGCCTATGAGCTAGTAACAGAAAAGAATGGAATTGTCCTATCAAGACTACAGTATTTTTGTATTCTGTCCCATTACTCCACAACTATATACATCCAATACTATGTGAGTTTATTATTTCTCTCAAGCCTTAAAATCTAATATAATCTGTATTATAAACATATTCACAAACTTTCCCAAATTGAAGCACATTGTTAAATAAGACCATTTCAGTTACCAGTTTTTCTAACATAAATATAAAGCTCGTTGGGACCTGCAGTTGGCGTAATGGCTATATCACTGGACTCCCAAGTAATGAACTGTGGTTCACGTCCCGGACTGGGTGGCTTAAAGTCATGCTTGGTGCGTGTGCATGCATGCTCAAGATCCCAAGAGGAGTATGGAAAACCTCTCCCCCCCCAAAAAAAAAGAAGGTTGTTTCCTCATCTCAAAATATATACTATGAACGTATCACAGCATGGTGTCATACTTATGGTTAATCCTGACTGAAACACTTAATATGTTAGATAAAGGTACACTCCCACCTCTGGTGCACTTGTCTGGGGATGGTGTTCAAAACTTGATTTCTTGCCAAATGTTTTCTTTTCCACATCTCTATCTCAGTGAATCACACACTACCACTTACTTAGTTTCTCAAGCCAGAGGAAACCATTTCTGACCTTTCCTTTAACATTCAATCCATCATTAAGCTATCAATTATTCCTTCTTCCTCTCAACCTTGCCCTCTTCTCTGCTGCTCCCAAACTCCTTTTACTATAGCTACCACCCTGGTGTCAGTTACCATCATGTCAGTTAACATCACATGGGTTACCATCAATCCTTATATTACATCTTTCCTTTTACTCTTGCCACTCTCCAATCCATTCTCAACCAAAATGATGTTAAAATTTAAACCACATTACTCTTCTGCTGCAAATTTTTCAATGACTACAGTATCTTTAGTAAAACTAAAATATTTTAACATGCCCTACAAAGCCCTATAGTCTACTCTCTGCCAATCTGTCTCATTTCATTTCTCATTTTTCTCATTATGTTCCTGCTACCCTGAGTGTCTCTAATTTCTTCCAACATATTCTTTCTTGCTTCATATTTTCAAATATACTTTTTTCTCTTTACCTGTATGATTCTTTATTCTTTCTTTATTTAAATATCATTACCTGAAAGAGTAATTTAAACATCATTACTCTTTGCAATGATTGTAGGTTGTGACCACACAACCTACAATCCTATTTTTCTCTCATATCATTCTGTTCCTGTATTAAATTCATCATGCTAAAATTTTACATTTCTGGGACCGGCAGGTGGCATGGTGGTTAAGGGCGCTGGACTCTCATATGGCTGACCACGGTTTGAGTCCTGGACATGGTGGCTTGCTTTCTCACCTTCCTTCTCTCTCTCTCTCTCTGTCCCTTTCTGGTCAAATGTAAATAAATACATAAACAAAATTAAATAAAAATTAAATAAAATTTTGCATTTGTTTTATTTACTTGTTCTTTCTCTGTCTCTACTATTAGAATGTAGATTCCATGAAGGCAGGGATCACTTATTATGTACTCAGTTAACTTGTTCAATGAATGGACAGACATGAAGTCCAGATAGTAAATTACAGCTCAAAGTTTCTTCCCATTCTCTGGGTCTCCCACTGTGACTTGATCAGTTTTTCAATAGGTGTTTTGTTTTTTTTTTTTTTTTTTTTGAGGTTTTTGCTATAGGGCGTGGGCGCTCAACAGAAAGACAGAGAGAGAGCTAGAAAGCAAGAAATCACCCCCCCCCCCAAGGGGGATGGCCACGCCTCAATCCCTTCTCTTCCATTCTCTTCTCGGGATCTTGGGCACACATGCACACGTGCCTGGCTGAGTTTAAGCCACCGGGTCCGGGACTCGAACTGTGGTAGACTACATAGGGGTTCAGCGACACAGCCATTACACTAACTGCTGGTCCCTGTTTTTCAACAGTTTCTAAAAGGAAGGTGCAAAGAGAGCTCCTGAAAACTTAAAGGCAATTACAACAGAGAGATTCTCACGAAGGTGCACATAGTATGCCAAATAATGCTAAGATTGCATGGAAAGGAAAAACCCCCAAGGGCTACAATGGCAAGAGATGATTTTATTCATAAGATAGAATTTGACCTGAGTATTCATTGACTAGTAAAATTATAATAAGTGAAAAACAAATGGAAGAGAAGACCAAATAAGGAAGCAGAAGCACAAAGTGCTAGAAGTTATAAAACTAGAATGTGCCAACTTACACCATATTTGGAGGGTAAAAACGTGCAGAAAAATAAAATCTTATGTAAGAAATCTATATCCCATGTTGACAACTACAAAGTATTTGAAAGGCTACAAGAAATCATTCTATTCAACAGTGTCTAGAAAGCCCTTGATTGTATTTTTCAGCTTTTCAAGTTTTTCAAATCCTTATACCATGCACTCATTAGCTCTTTTTAATTTACATTTCAGTTTTCACTGACCAATTGCCTCAAGTTTCCATATGTTCTTTATTCACTGTACTGATTATTTGATGAAATTTCCCCAGTAGAACTATTATTTCAGGAGGATGGAAGGTGTCATAGCAGTAATGCAACACTGCAAGGTTGACCTGTATGAAAAGGTTCCTCTTTGAACATGGCTGTATACCCAAGATCCAGGCCTAGGGTAGACTATGGTGTGAGGACCCTGCTAGGGACGCCTATCTCTCTCCCTCACACACACATTTTAAAAACAAAAAAAAAAAGAAAAAAGTACTTCAGTCAAATTTTTAAAAATTATTTTATTATTGCTATAGTAATCAGAGAGAGGCAAAGTGCAAAAGCAAGCCACTAGGTCTGGGACTCAAACCATGGTCGTCCACGTGTGAGTCCAGTATCCCAACCACACCACCTGCTGGCCCCGTCATATTTTCTTTTCCTTTGTACACCCTGACCTCTACAGGGGTTCATTTTTGTTATTTACTTGTTTTATTTTTTTTTTCATTTGTATTTAAATCAATGATAAAGACATCTAACCTTTAGAAAAATTAAAATGTTCACATGCACCAAAATTTGTATTTTACTATTAGTAGCAGACTTAATAGATTTTTTGTTTGTTTGTTTGGAGAGGTACTTTGCTATAGGGCACATGCGCTCACCAGAGAAAGAGAGAGAGACAGAGAGACAGAAAGCGAGAAATCACCCCTCAGGGGATGGCCATGCCACAATCCCTTCTCCCCCATTCTCCTCTTGGGATCTTGGGCACGTGCACACGGCCTGGCGGCCTGGCGTGAGTTTAAGCCACCAGATCCAGGACTCAAACTGCGGTCGACTACATGGGAGTCCAGAGATGTAGCCATTACACCATCTGCTGGTCCCAATACATTTTACTTCTAAATACACAATACTAGTTCAGATCCTGCCTCTTAAATTCATGCATTAAGCTCCTCCTTCAGCTGTCTTGTTTCCACAGGTAAACCATGAAGGTCTAGTAGAATGTCTTATAGAAGGCATTTGGTTGCGTTAGATACAGGGTTTGCAGTTTAAGTTTCTTTTTTAAAAAATTATTTATCCAATTCCATTTGTTATTATTTTTTAATTTGATCAGAGAGAGGCAGAGAGAGAGAGAAAATGAAAAAGCAAGCCGCCAGGTCCGGGACTTGAACCATGGTCACACATGTGGAAATCCAGCACCTTTAATCACCAGGCCACCTGTTGGCTGCAGTTAACAGCTTAAGACACTTCCACATTGAACACTTTATGGTTCCGTTAACTTTATCTATTCATGGACTTTTTCTTGATACTATAACTTTATCTATTCATGGACTTTTTCTTGATGTTACTTCTTTCTTATCTTTATTTATCCCTGCCCACCTGTGGTTTATAAGTTTTTTTTTTAAGAATTATTTATTTAATTCTCTTTGTTATGAATATTTTTCAATTTCACCAGAGAGAGAGAGAGAGAGAAAGGGAAAGTGAGAAAGCAAGCCGCCAGGTTCTAGATTCAGCCATGTGGGAATCCACACCACTTGCTGGCCCCAGGTTTTTCTTTCCTTTTTTTTTTTTTAAAAAGAAGTCCTTTTCAACATAAAACTATCAGTATGTTTTAAAACCTCTAACTTTTCCTACACTTAAAATCTAAATATAGGGGGCCAGCAGGAGGCACAGTAGCTTTGGGTACTGGACTCCCACATGGCCGATCGTGGTTCAAGTCCCAGACCCGCTGGCTTACTTTCTCACTTTTCTCTCTCTCACTATGTCCCTCTCTGGTCAAATTAAAATAAATAAATAAAGTTAAATAAAATCATTCTTTTTTAAAAAATCTAAAATACCTTTTGGATAATACTTGAGGATAAATCTCCTAAGATACATAAAATTCTAAAACTGGAAAACTGCAGGAAACCAAATTTTATACAGGAGAAAACTCAAGTTTAACAGAGGTCAAGAAACTTGACCTAACATGCTAGTTAGGTTACAAAATCCTGACTCTCCAACCAGTACTCCTCTAAGACAAGAGGGTTTCAGAGGTTACACCAGCACAATGTTTTTCCCTAATGCTATTATTTCCTTTGTCCTTAGGAGATCATCTTCCCCTAGTCAAATCAAACACAAGGTTTTTTCTGTTTTGTTTTATTTTAATTACAATACCCACTTACCTGAAACTGTTCAGAAATGAGTTACTCCTAGCCAAATTTGGGAGGCAAGTATTTTTTTACCTAGGGATTTTATGTGTATACTAATAGGTCTGTAGTTTAGCCACTTTCCCAAGGTCTGAGACCTGCCAATACTTTGCAGTACACTCTAACTCTAATGCGAATTGGTAAAGCAACAGAAGAAAGTAGACAAGAAAGAAAAGTCTTTAGAGACATATAATACAGATTTAATTTGCTTTGGGTAATTTATGTTTTTTATTTAACAAATACTTATCAAATATCATATGTAAAGATCTGTAATGCCAGCTGCTGGCAAAAAAAAGTTGCATCTATCAAAAAATTAAATTCTGTAAATCCAAGAGAAAAGAAGAAACACTGATTATCCTTTTCCATTGCAGAAAAAAAATAATAATAAATTCCTCTCCCTGAGATGTGAAATACTTTCTAAGTTCATCTTCTTTGCAATGAAATTATCTGCAGACCTGGTGGTTCTTTTAAAACTACCTGTACAGCTATGGACACAGTTTAGGCAGAGAGTAACATTACTCAAGATAAGCACTCTTTTCTGCTCAATATCATAGTTACTTGAAGTGGACAGTCTGAAATCAGGGAAAAGGTGAAAAGTGGCATGCAAAACTGAGAAGTTAACGACTTTAGTGATAGTGATTTTATTAATTAAGATAAACTTTATTTAATATGGGGGAGTTCTGAGGTAGGTGAATATTTCACATAAATGGATAAAAGTCAAATCCCAGCTCCCAGGAAAATAACTGTGTAACACCGTTATTATCACAACTTTAAAATATATTTATGTCTACTTTGTTCTTAAGTTTTATTTTTCTTAAAAGAAAAAAAGAGGAGGAGGGGGTTTAAACAAAACCAAAAAAGGAACAAACAGAAACCACTCTCTGAGCTGGCGGCTGCGACAGGCCAGTAAGACACCCAGGCTTTCCGGGTCGTGCTTTGGCTTTGAGCTGGATGTCCTCGAGGAGAGCCCTGGAACCACCCATCACGTCTCACACCCAGACACCGAGAAAGCAGCAGCGAGGACTGCCAGACACAGATCGGCTGGAGAGGTCCGGGCCACGCTGCGGACACGAGAGGCACTCGGGGCAAAGGATCACCAGGAAGGCGGTGTGGTCGGGACCCGAGAGGCAAGACCTGGGAAGGTGCCGGAGGCGCCCCGTGCTCGCGCGGGACGCCCTGTCATGAGTCACGGAGGCGAGACGGCGGACGGGCGGGTGGGGGAAGAGGCTACAGGATGGAGGGAAGCCCGACCCTTGGGAGGGAACCAAGCCGAGGGGAGGCCCCGACCTCGCGCGGGGAGGGGAAGGGGAGCCCGCCTCGCCTGCGACCTGTCCACCCTGCCCTCAC
>NW_006159713.1:350786-356959 GCF_000334495.1 Tupaia belangeri chinensis | reverse complement strand
CGGCCTCCCCCCCCCCGCGGCCCGCCCCACGGCCCCGCCGCCACGTCAGGGCCGGAGCAGACACGCCCGGGCAGCGAGCTGACCAGCGGCCGGGTCGGCGCGGAGGTCACTTACACGCAGGGCATCGCTCGGCCGGCGGCAGTTCGCGTTAGAACGACGAGGTTTCCAGAGCCTCCCTTTTCAATCGGCCGTGGGTTCGGACCCACTCTCCTTTCGTGCAGAGACCTTGTGACACACGCTCGTGCTGTAAAATCGGGAGCACAGAGAATGCCGCCGCGATGATGCAGCGATCCAGGCCAGGTGCTAAGCACCTGCGATGGAAAAGGCTAAGACCCAGCCCCAAGTCCCGATCTAGGACAAGAGAGCACAATTCAAGTGGTGGAGACCCAAGGCTGAAACCTAGTTTTCCCGAGGTTCAGGCTCACGTTATAAACTGCACGGTTAAGCACGGAAAGAAAGAAGAAACGAAAGATGGGAAAGAAAAAGAAGCAGAAGGCAACACTAGTTTAAAAGTAGGGGGCATATTGGGAAACTACTGGCCTATGAAGGCATTGGGACACCGGGGTTCCTTCTTGCTCTGTCACTAATTAACTGAGTGACCTACATTAAATCACAAAGTGTCCCAGGGCCTCAGTTTTTCCTTCTGTAAAATGAAGAGGCTGGACAAGATTTTAAAAACCTTTCCAGAGCTAAAACGCTGTGACTCTACTTTCAGGTCCTAAGCTGGTTTTACACCTAATTTTAAAATTTTAAATCCATACTAAAACACGAGGTAGACGAAATAATGGAATGTTTGAACTCAGCCTACTTTATGTTTGTTCGGAACTGTTTACTGTTTCAAATCCAGTGTGAGAGATATTTAACATTCAGCTTACAGTTGACCGAAATCTTTTAAATTATAACCTCCATAAAACAGGGTCACTATGTTTGTTCATATGTGACTAGAATGGGATGCCTATAGTACACATAGTACTAGTTCACAAGTAATTTCATATTTTTCTTAGTATTCAGTTAAAAAAATAAATTTCATTTTATTTGTCATCATCATTATTTAACTTGCTATAATCATCAGAGACAGAAAGAGAAAGCACCAGACCACCTGCCAGCCCCAGTAATTTCATTCTTAGTATTGGACAGGATAGTCCTCCAGAATAGATTAGCACAGTTTAGCTGAGATGTTGAAGGAGCTGGGAGAAAACCCTGCTGAAAGAGAGGTTAAAATTACAGTTTTGAACAAATAAATTATAACATTGAGGGGCTAGCAAGTGGCATGGTGGTTAAGGCACTGAACTATCATATGGTTGACCGTGGTTCAAGTCCTAGACCTGACAGCTTGAAACTCACACTGGGCATGTGTGCATGTGTGCATGTGCCCCAAATCCCAGAATGAGAATAGAGGAAAAGGCATTGGGTGTGTCCATCACCCCTTCGTGGTGGGGAGAGTAGATTTTTCACTTTTAGTCTGTCTCTCTCCAGCAAGCACACATGCCCTATGACAAAAACATAAATAATAAATAAATAAATAAATAAATAAAAATAAAAATAAAAAATTCAGCTTTGATTCTACTTAAGAACACTTAGTAACCACAACCTAAGCCTTAACACTAAGAATTAACAGCAGGTGGCATATTGGCTACATTGCTGGACTTCCATGTAGTTGACTGTGGTTCAAATCCCAGACCTGGTGACTTAAAATCACGCCAGACACGTGTGTATGCGAGTCTAAGATCCTGGGAAGAAAATGGAGGAGAAGGGATTGTGGCGTGGCCATCCCCCTGGGGGGTGACTTCTTGCTTTCTGTCTGTCTCTCTCTTTCTGGCAAGCATACGTGCCCTATAGCAAAAATCTCTCAAAACAAAACAAAAAAACAACACTAAAAATTAACAATCGGAGACCAGCAGCTGGCATGGTGGCTAAGGTGCAGAACATCCTGGGAAGAAAATGGAGGAGAAGGGATTGTGGCGTGGCCATCCCCCTGGGGGGTGACTTCTTGCTTTCTGTCTGTCTCTCTCTTTCTGGCAAGCATACGTGCCCTATAGCAAAAATCTCTCAAAACAAAACAAAAAAACAACACTAAAAATTAACAATCGGAGACCAGCAGCTGGCATGGTGGCTAAGGTGCAGAACACTCCCACATACCTGACCACAGTTTGAGTCCTGGACCTGGTGACTTGCTTTCTCACTTTCTCTCTTTGTCTCTCTTTGGTTAAATTAAAATAAATAAGTGAATAAATAAAATTAAATAATTCTTTAAAAAAAGAATATCTAGAGGGGCCAGGAGATAGTATGGTGGTTAAGGTACTGGATTCCCACATGGCCAACCATGGTTCAAGGCTGAAGCACTTGGGGATTTGTTAGATGTGCAAATTCATAGACACACTCAGAGGGACTGAATCAGAAACTCTGCTGTGGGGGCCTGCCACCTGCATGTTTCACAAACCTTCCAGGATATTCTGATGCTAAATAGTCTACAGAACTGAAGCAGAAGGAAGAAGAGGATGACTAGAATGTTAGATTGTAGGGCTGGCAGGTGGTGTGGAGGTTAAGGGTAGCTAGACTCCCACATGGCCCACTACAGTTCAAGTCCCAGACCTGGTGGCTTGCTTTCTCACTTCTCTTCTCCTTATTCCTCTCTGGTAAAGTTAGAATAAGTAAATAAATAAATAAGAATGTTAGATTGGGGCCAGCAGGTGGCATAGTGGTTAAGGGCGCTGGACTCCCACATGGCCGACCACAATTTGAGTCCCAAATCTGGTGGCTTGCTTTCTCACTTTCCCTCTCTCTCTTTCTTTTTTGCTTTTTCTCACTCTGTCCTTCTCTGGTCAAATTAAAATAAATAAACAAAGTTAAGTAAAATAATTCTTTAATAAAAAATCTTCATGTCTTCTTGAATACAGTCCTCTGAAAAATTACTTATACTTGGTGATTAAAAAGCATCATTACAGGGACCAGCAATTAGTGTAATGGCTATGTCACTGGACTCCCATGTAGTCGACCGCGGTTCAAGTCCCAGACCCAGTGGCGTAAACTCACGCCAGGTGCATGTGCGTGCGTGCCCAAAATCCTGAGAGGAGAATGGAGGAAAAGGGATTGTGGCGTGGTCATCCCCCTGGGGGGTGATTTCTCACTTTCTGTCTCTCTGTCTCTCTCTGTCTCTCTGGTGAGCGCATGCGCCCTATAGTAAAACCCTTTCCAAAAGAAAAAAGAAAAGCATCATTATAATTATCAATATCATTGTATTCTATTATGATCTATGAATGCTCTCAATCAAATTATGTAGATTTGCCCTTATAACAAATGGCCTCTAGAATAATGTTTTTGTGAGGTTTTTTTTTTTTTTTTTTTTTAGGGGTTTTTTTTTTTTTTGAGAGGTTTTTACCATAGGGTGTACGCATACACGCACACACGCCCAGCATGAGTTTAAGCCACCAGGTCCGGGACTCCAACTGCAGTGGACTACGTGAGAGTCCAGCAACACTGTCATTACACCAACTGCTGGTCCCTGCTTTTTTTTTTTTTCTTATGTCTCTTTTTCGTATGTCTCCTTCCTCATTAAGCAAATTTTCTAACTACTTTTTTTTTCCTACTTTTTTGATGCTTCAAAATAGAGACACAGAAAAACATATTCGACTCTCAGATTCTTAGTAAAGATTTTCTGTGGGATTCCTCTGTATGTTAAACACATAAGTTCTTGTGACATCTATTTTGATTGCCCAATGACTAGTTTTCACTCACTTTTTAAATCTTGGGTGGGGGTATTCTCAGTAGCTGAGGTGTTTTGAGATGTGGACTCTGGAAAAGTTATTGCAGAAGATGACTCTGAATTTCAAAATTCAAGGGCTATCAGTAAATATTACCCTCTGTAAGTGATGTTAGCAAGAATCAATACCATGAACAACTTCAAAAATCTAGCAAAACTGGCTTATCATTCCCATCAGGTTATGAGAGGTCTAAAGCCAAGGGATGTCAGTGCTCTCTAAGTCCCCCATCTCATTCTAGAATAAGATTGTCTCTATTCCTACCCAATGACTTTTCGAAACAAAATGGCCTTGTATCTGTGTTCACAATGATCTGGGTCACCAGAAAGCCTGTGCTATGACAAAGCAGTTCTCCACAGTCCTGAATGAAACATCCTACAATAAATGCCACTTACTGAAATTTAGTCCCAGGCACTGAGTTAAGGGTTATTTCATTTTACTTTCATAACCACTCTATGAGAAAAGGATTATGTTTTCTGCTTTACAGATTGAAGAGGGTTCAAAATCTTGCCCCAGTTATACAATTAAGTGACAGAAATAATATTCAAACTTAGAACTATCTGACTCCAAAGCCTATAATTCAACCAGTATGCTATATCCCTCCTTTAGCCTGAGTTTCCAATTCCAAGTTTTTATTTTAGTAATTAATTTGATACCCTAGAAGGGGCAATTACATGCATGGACATTTTGATTCAGGTCACTGAAGGATATTCCACAATGCAAATTTGTGGAATTTTTCTGCAATTTTGAGGAATCTGAGCCAATGCTTTACTACCTGTTCACTTCTGAGGAAAAGTGGTACAATCAAGATCTAGAAACTACAACACTAAGGATTAACCCTAACTCAGTGAAATCCACAAAAATGATACATACAAAATAGCCTAAACAACCTTTTAAAAGGAGAAAGTTGGGGCCCAGCAGGTGGAGTTAAGGCACTGAATTCCCACATGGTCAACCACAGTTCAAGTCCCAGACCTGGAGCCTTGAAACTCACACCAGGTACATGTGTGTGCATGCCCAAATCCCAAGAAGAGAAAGGAGGGAGAAGGGCCATCACCCTTCTAGGTAGGGGGAATGATTTTCACTTTCTGTCTCCCCAGCAAGTGCATGCTCCCTTGGTCCCTGCTCTGTCTTAAAAAAAAAAAAAAGAAAAAGAAAAAGAAAAAGAAAAAGAAAAAAGAAAGTTGAAAGATTCACACATCCTGATTTCAAAACTTATAACAAACCTACAGTAATCAGATGGTGTGGTACTGGCATAAGGATAGACACACAGATCAATGGGACAGAATAGAGAGCCCAAACACAAACTGTTACATTTATGATCATCTGATTTTTGACAAGGATGGCAAGACATTTAGATTAGGAGAGAAGATTCTTTCGAGCAAATGGTGCTGGTATCACTGGATACATACATTTTAGAGAATAAAGTTGAACCCTCTACCTTACATAACACAAAACAGTAAATTAAAAGGAATCATGTGTCCATCATCAGTGGTGTAGGCCAGTAGCATACTGATCTGCAGTGCTAGAAACCATATCGCCAACCACAGGATCAGATCCTCTATTGACCTGCAAACACACCAAGCACATAGAACCCCAAGATCCTACATAGCTGAAAGGTTTGGGGAAGGGGTCATGGCATGACCAGATCCTGTTGGGGTACTTGTGAGTGTGTGTGTGTGTGTGTGTGTGTGTGTGTGTGTGTATTGCTCTTTCTCTCATGAAAGATATAAAATGAACTTAAAAAAAAAAAGGAATCATACATCTAAATGTAAGAGTTGTTTTTTTTTTTGGAGAGGTTTTTGCCATAGGGTGCGTGTGCTTGCCAGACAGAGAGAGACAGAGAGACAGAAAGTGAGAAATTACCCCCCAGGGGGGATGGCCATGCCGCAATCCCTTCTTCTCCATTCTCTTCTCAGGATCTTGGGCATGCACGCACACATGCCTGGCATGAGTTTTAAGTCACCGGGTCCTGGACATGAACCACGGTTGACTACATGGGAGTCCAGCGACACAGCCATTATGCTAACTGCTGCTGCCTTGTAAGAGTTTTAAAACTACAAAATGCAAGGAAGAGAGGCCAGCAAGTGGCATGGAAATTGAAGTGCTGGATACCACATGGCCTGCTACACAGTTTGAGTCCTAGACCTAATAGCTTGAAAAATAACACCAGTTATGTGTGTGTGCATGCTTAAAATCTCAGGAGAGAATAGAGAAGGAAGTATGGCATGGCCATCCCCCTCGGAAGGTAATTTCTCACTTTTCCTCTCTTTTTCTGTCAAGAAAACATGCCCCATAGCAAAACTTTAAAATAAATAAATAAAATCTTTTGGGCTTCAAAAGACATCATTAAGAATATTAAAAGGAGGGACCAGCTTTCTGTCTCTCTTTCTGGAGAGCGCAGGCGCCCTATGG
>NW_006159713.1:343637-350225 GCF_000334495.1 Tupaia belangeri chinensis | reverse complement strand
CATGTCCTTCTCTGGTCAAATTAAAATAAATAAATAAATAAAGTAAAATAAAATAATTCTTTAAAAAATATATAATAATTGTTTTTTAAACATTTTTAAAAATGGTTAAGGTCTTTTAAAGAATAGACATTTCGGGAACCAGCAGTTAGCGTAATGGCTATGTCGCTGGATTCCCATGTAGTCAACCGCGGTTCGTGTCCCGGACCCGGTGGCTTAAAACTCACGCCGGGCGCGTGTGCGTGTGTGCCCAAGATCCCGAGAGGAGAATGGAGGAGAAGGGATTGCGGCGTGACCATCCCCCCGGGGGGTGATTTCTCGCTTTCTGTCTCTATGTCTCTCTCTGTCTGGCGAGCGCACGCGCCCTACAGTGAAAATCTCTCCAAAAAAAAAAAAGAATAGACATTTCTCCGAAGAAGACATACAAATAGCTAATATGCACATGAAATGATGACTAACACGTTACTTGTAAGAGAAATGCAAATCAAAATCAAATTAAGTGGTTGGCTCCACAGTGCAGCCATAATTCACTGCTCAAGAGAGGCTAGGTACCTATGGTTCAAATCTCCAGCCCAGCTGGACTGAAACACATCAGACATGTCTGCAACTGCCTGAGATACCACAGGCTAGAAAACTGGAGGAATAGAGATTATAGCATGACCAGACCCTGCAGAGGGTGCTTATCACTCTCTCCCTCCATACCCACCTCTCTTTCTTGCTTTTATACGCACATGTCCTATCATGAGTAAATAAAACTAAAACACATACACACACACAATAATATACCACTTTGCACCACTAGTATGGCTATAGTAAGAAAGACAGATAATAGCAAGTGTTGCCAAAGATGCAGAGAAATTAGAATCCTCACACATTGCTGGTAGGAATGATTTATCCATTTTGGAAAACAGTTCTTCAAAAAGGTAAACACAGGTACCATAAGACTCAGCAACCCAAGAGAATGGAAAACATATGCCCACATAAAAAATTTGCATGCAAATGTTTATAATAGTAGTATTAATAAGAATAGAATGTGGAAATAACTCATGTCCATCAACTGATGAATGGATAAACAAAAGCCAGTTATGTATACAACAGAATATTACTCCATCATTAAAAGGATTAACTATTGATATATACTACAACATGGATGAATTTTGAAAATACAATGTTGGGTGATAAAAATTAGATACAAAAGGCTTGACTGCACAATTCTATTTATATGAAATATCTAGAATAAGCACATTTATAGAGACAAAAAGTAGATTAATGGTTGCCTCAAGCTACACTGGGGAAAAAGGGATGAAGAATGGAGCGCGCTCACCAAGTAGCACAGTGGTTAAAACTACACAAAGAGGGCCACTAGGTGGCGTGGTGGTTAAGGCACCTAATTTCCACATGGTCAACCATGGTTCAATCTGGCGGCTTGAAAATCACAACAAATACACAAATAAATCTTAAAAAAGAACAACAAGAATGACAATGACAAAACTACACAGAGGAAGTCAGAGCCCACATGGCTGATCATGGTTTAAGTCCCAGCCTCAGTTTTTTGAAAAACATACCAGGCGGGAACCAGCAGTTAGCGTAATGGCTATGTCGCTGGATTCCCACGTAGTCGACTGCGGTTCGTGTCCCGGACCCGGTGGCTTAAAACTCACGCCGGGCGCGTGTGCGTGCGTGCCCAAGATCCCGAGAGGAGAATGGAGGAGAAGGGATTGCGGCGTGACCATCCCCCCTGGGGGGTGATTTCTCGCTTTCTGTCTCTATGTCTCTCTCTGTCTGTCTGGCGAGCGCACGCGCCCTACAGTGAAAATCTCTCAAAAAAAAAAAAAAAAAACATACCAGGCAAGCATGGGCATGTCAAGGATCCTGATGGGATAGAAAATTTAAGGAAAAAGGACTGCAGTGTGATCAAGTTCCATTGACAGGTGCTTTCTCTTCCACTCTCCCTTTCTCTCTGTCACTCTTCCTCATGTATCTCTGGCACTTAAAAGAAATTAAAAAAAAAAAAAGAAAGAATGGAGATTGACTGCTAGTAGGTTCAGGATTTTTTAAAAAGACAATGAAACTGTTTTAAAATTAGATTATAGTGATGGTTGCACAACTCTGAATATACTAAAAAAAAAATGGAAGTGTGATTTTTGTAGTAAGTAAACACTATCACAATTAAACTGTAAAAAAAAAAAAAAAAAGTGATACCCAGCCAGCAACTTCCAACTTTGGTATAGCATTGCATACATTTTTTAAAAATCCACATAGCTGCCAGCAGGTTGCATGGTTGTTCAGGCTCTGGGTGACTACAGTTTGAGTCCTGGACCTGGTGGCTTGCTTCCTCTCTCTCTCTCTTTCTCTGTCTCTCTCAGGTGAGCACACATGCCCTACAGCAAAATTAAAATAATGATAATAATGATAAATAAAACTAAATAAAATAATTATTCTTTTTTTTGGGGGGGGAGAGGTTTTTCACTATAGGGCATGTGCGCTCGCCAGACAGACAGAGACAGACATAGAGACAGAAAGCGAGAAACCCCCCCGCAGGAGGGATGGTTATGCTGCAATCCCTTCTCCTCCATTCTCCTCTCGGGATCTTGGGCACGCACGTACACGTGCCTGGCGTGAGTTTTAAGCCACCGGGTCCGGGACGCGAACCACGGTCCGTGGGAGTCCAGCGACATAGCCATTACACTAACTGCTGGTTCCCTGAAATAATTATTCTTAAAAATCCACACATATGTTTACACATTTAAAGACAAGGATATACTTTAATTATCTTTATAAAAGTAGTTAAGCACTTTTTTTTTTTTAAGTTTTGCTATTGGGGGGTGCATACACTCACTGGAGACAGAGATAGACAGAAAGTAAGAAATCTCCTCCTAAGGGAGATGGCCACACTGCAATCCCTTTTCCATACTCCTCTTAGAATTTTGGGCATGCACATTCACATGCCCACTGTGTTTTTCAAGACATCGGGTTCAGGACTCAAACTGCACAGTTAGCCATGAGGGATCCCCCTATCTTAACTTCCATACCACCTGCTGGCCTCAGCCACCAAATTTGTTTAAATCTGAAAATTGTTGTGGTGGAACTGTTATTTCTCATTTGGGGCTAACTGGTTTTGTGAATTTAAGTATTTACGTGTATTTAAGTATTTATATCATTCATAAGCTAGACTAGGTGCTATGTGGTCTACAGAAGAAGATGTTATTATTCACATATCATACATTATTGATAAATATATTATACAATAAATATTGAACAACTGTGTATATATAAAATATCTTCTCACTCATTTTTATTGACATTCATTCACAGGTTCAGACACTAAAGAAAATGTTCTTTCACAGACCAATAAGTACTTATAAATGTTAAAGTATGCCTTTTTAATCTTTTACATATTTTATGTAGATTCATAACTTGAATGCTTTATGCCCCATTATATTATAGAATATAATAGGATTTTCATTTCTCCGTGGTAAAGAAGAGCAATGATACTTTTCCACTCTAGGAAAAGAATATGAAAGGAACTTCAGTTGATTCATCATTGAATAAAAACTAACTTCACACTATTCCCTGAGAGTTGTGAAGTTTCCTTAACTCAGTGAAGAACATGGGTTCTTTTTAGAACTGAATGAAGGCTATCACTAGAAAGCTCTGGAGACCTCTTTTTCAGGCTCTTATTCAAACACACAGAAATGAGGGCTAGAGGTGGGCTTTCAGCAACAGCTTAATGCATTTCAAAGAGCATTTAAAAGCATACGCAGCACTGCTTTCAAATCTAGAGTCTGCTGATAATAACAATATCCAAAGGGTATGTTCAGCCAGGGAGCCTTAGTACAGGGCCCATTTTAATCAGGAGTCGATCTTAGACTCTCCAAGTTGTATCTAGTTGATCCCTTGTGTTAGTCAAGAATATATCTCAAATGGGAACCAGCAGTTAGCGTAATGGCTATGTTGCTGGACTCCCACGTAGTTGACCACGGTTCGCATCTTGGACCCAGTGGCTTAAAACTCACGCCAGGCGCGTGTGCGTGCATGCCCAAGATCCCGAGAGGAGAACGGAGGAGAAGGGATTGCGGTGTGACCATCCCTCCCTGGGGGGGTGATTTCTCACTTTCTGTCTCTATGTCTCTTTCTGTCTATCTGGAGAGCGCATGCACCCTATAGTGAAAACCTCTCCAAAAAAAAAAAATTAAAAAAATAAAAGAATATACCTCAAAGCACAATCCTACATGTCAGTTCAAATCTTTTATTTTTTTCAGAATGATTTAATTTTATTTATCATTATTATTATTATTTTTTAATTTGCTACAAGACACGTGCACTCACCAGAGAGAGAGAAAAAGTGAGAGAGTAAACTTCAAACTATAGTTGACCATGTGGGAGTCCAGCCCCTTCACCACTGTTCCACTTGCTGGCCCTGACTGTTCGAATCTTATACTGTTCTGCTTTTATAAACAGTTGATGTCCTGATCTTCTTTTTCCTAAAGATCTGCTATTTCCTTGATTTTTAAACATCCCTGAGTATCTCATTCCCTCTCTGTGCGTCCACTTCTCTTTGGGTAGTATAAACACTACTGAAGAAGCTGCATCTAAATCAAAGTTTAGAGGAATCGAATCCATGCAATGTGTCTGTTATTTAAAAAATTAATTCTGGGGGCTTGCAGGTGGCATGGTAGTTAAGGTGCTGGACTCCCACATAGCTGACCATGGTTCGAGTCCCAGATCCAGTGGCTTGAAGCTCATGCCTGGCATGCATGTGTATATGCCCAAAATCCCAGGAAGAGAACGGAGAAGGGATTGTGACATGGCCATCCACCCTGAAGGGTGATTTTTCACTTTCCTTCTCACTGTTTCTCTTTTCTCTCTAGTGAGTGTTTGCACCCTATGGCAAAAAACCTTAAAAAAAATTCTGAGTTGGCCTTGTAGTGCATTGGCTACACCCTGTACATAGGAAGCCATATCCCACATGGCTGACACTGGTTCGAATTATGGTCCTGGTGGCTTGCAAAACACATCAGACACCTATGTGTATGTGCCCTAAATCCTGATGAAATGGAGAAACGGAGGAAATGGATTGTGGCATGATCACGCCCCACTAGGGTTTGCTTGCTTGCTCACTCTCTGGTGAGTTCATGCATCCTCTGGCAATACAAAAACAAATAAAAACAAGTATTTAAATAGTTTCTCTGACCTCTGATATGTCAGACACACTGCTAAGTGCTGAGAATGCAACAATAAGCAAGATGGCCTCATGGCAAATTATTTTGTAAAGGAAATAAATACCCACTAATTAATTACTTTTATTAATTTTGGTAACACGTAACCTTCATTTACAGGTACTGTAATTGGTGTGCTTAAAAAGCATGTAGAACTACACTTAGCCTGAAGACTGATGGAAACTGTAAACATGTATTTTTCTAATAAGCTGTTTTGTATTATAGGCATCTTACTTCCAGAAGAAGCATCCTAGTGCAATGTTAAGTCCATCTTGTCTTACTTAAGGTTTAGAAGGAAAAAGAGAGAGAGAAAATAGCACCGGGGTTCTCTGAATATTTCTTGACTTGTTTTCCCTCCTTGTTATAGACATGATTATAATTCAGTCACCATCTTCCCATGATCTCATTGGTTAGCTTTCACATTACTTGGGCCTTGGGAAGAACTTTAAAATCTTACATATTGGGGCCGGCAGGTGGCATGGTAGTTAAAGGCACTGGACTCCCACATAGCTGACCATGGTTGGAGTCCTGGACCTGGTGGCTTGCTTTCTCACTTTCTCTCTCTCTCTATCCACCCCACCCTGGGTCAAATTAAAATAAAATATATGGATAAATAAAGTTAAATAAAATAATTCTTTAATAAAAACCCTTACATAGTAATGTGAGGAATAAAACAAATCCTTTCCTTTAACAGTCACCATAATCTGTCTGTCTCTCTGTTTACAATAGGGTTAGGTTTTTCTTGCCTCATATAAATTTCTTTGTCTTTTTATTAAGTATATAGTATTTGCATTTTTAATGTGCAAAAATATGTAATGTTAAAGTATCTTTAATTGGGGCCAGCAGGTGGTGTGGTGATTAAGGCACTGGACTCCCATACTGCTGACCACAGTTCAAGTCCTGGACTCAGTGGCTTGAAAATCATGCACACAAGCATGCATGGCCCAAATCCTGCTTGGAGAATGTAGGATAAGAGATCGTAGTATGGTCATCCTCCCAGGAGGTGATTTAGAATTTTCTATCTCTATCTCTGTCAGGTGAGCATACACAACCTATAGTAAAAAAAAAAAAAAAAAAAAAAAAAAAAAAAAATTTAAAGTTTTTCATTGTATTTAATTTAATTTCTCCTCAGTTTTATTAAAGTATAATTGATACATAGGAACCCGCACCAGATTAATATACACAACTGCTGAGTTTGGACATACATTTACATTCCTGTTACCATCACCACAATCCAGGTAGTAAACATATCTATCACCTCCAAAAACTTCTTTGTATCCCTTTTCAGTTTTTAGAGGGGATGGATTTTGTTTTTAATAATTATTTAATTTAATTTAATTTATTTATTTATTTTAATTTGAACAGAGAGGGA
>NW_006159713.1:341641-343606 GCF_000334495.1 Tupaia belangeri chinensis | reverse complement strand
AGAGTGATAGAGCTAAAGGGAAAATGAGAAAGCAAGCTGCAAGTGCCCAATCCAGAACTAGAACCAAGGTCGACCATGTGGGAATCCAGCACCCTTAACCACCAAACCACCTGCTGGCCTGGGGATGGATCTTAAGAAGAACTATCTTGCTTATTAAGATCATATTTTAAGGGAACAGCAGTTGGCATAATGGCTATGTTGCTGGACTCCCATGTAGTCAATCGTGGTTCGAGTCCCAAACCTAGTGGCTTAAACTCATGCCGGGCATGTGTGCGTGCATCCCCAGGATCCTGAGAGGACAATGGAACAGAAGGGATTGTGGCGTGGCCATCCCCCCTGGGGGGTAATTTCTCGCTTTCTGTCTCTCTGTCTGTCTGGCAAGTGCACGCGCCCTATAGCAAAAAAAAAGAAAGAAAGAAAAGAAAAGAAAAGAAAAAACTCTAAAAAAAAAAAAGATTAAGTTTTGAGGCATCCTATAAGGACATTTATAAGGACATCATTATCATCTTCTATGTATAAGCATTGGGGGTTTATTGGAATTCTTAGACACTGTGTTTGAGGATGCATATTAATTATAGTTACTTTCTTTGCACTTAACTCCATCATTTATAGGGGATGAGTAACAACATGCCAAGTATGAAGATTACTTCCAAATATATGACTGAAAGTTTTGCTGAAAAACAAATCAGTATAGCATTTTTCTCTGGTAACTACTAGATGTTAAACAGGTAGTGAATGGTCTTACACAACTTAAGCAGAATTCTTTGGAAACAAGGAAGAGAACTTTGTTGTTTTTGCTAGAGGCAGTATGTGCTGGCTAGAGAGAGACAGAGAACAGAGAGAGAGGGAGAGGAAAAGGCACCACCCATGAGGAATGATCACACCACAACCCCTTCTCCATTTCTTTCTCCTTTCAGAATTTGGGGTGTGCACACACACGCACTGGTGTGTTTCTCAAGCTGCCAAGTTAGGGACTCAAGCTATGGGATCAGACATGTGGAATCTGGCTGCCTTAGCCACCAGGCCATGGAGTAGGCCTGAGAGCTCTCTTAAAACATAAAGTCTGTGGAAATATTTAGGTCTCACATAAGCACATACTTGATTTCTCCACCATTATAGATATTTGAGAAACAATCCACTTTTTTTTTTCTTTAGAGAGGTTTTCGCTATAGGGCGCGTGCGCTTGCCAGACAGACAGAGGGAGACGTAGAGACAGAAAACGAGAAATCACCCCCCAGGGGGTATGGTCACGCCACAGTCCCTTCTCTTCCATTCTTCTCTAGGGATCTTGGGCACGCACGCATACGCGCCTGCCTCTTGGCCCCCCCCGCATCCGCCCCTGCCGTGAGTTTTAACCCACCGGGTTCAGGACGCGAACCGCGGTTGACTATGTGGGAGTTCAGTGACATAGCCATTATGCTAACTGCTAGTTCCCAAGAAACAATCCACTTTTCAGAAAATTTTATTGGGTAGAGATTTCAAAAATAGAGGCCAGCAGGTGACATGGTGGTTCAGGCACTGGACTTCCACATTGCCAACTATTGTGCAAGTCCTAGACCTCACAGTTTGCTTTTTCACTTTTGGTCTTTCTCTCAGTCTCCCTCTAGTCAAATTAAAAATAATTAAATAATTCATTTTTATTTTTATTTTAGAGAGATTTTTGCTATAGGGCGATTGCCAGAGAAATAGAAAGAAAGCAAGAAATCAACCCCCGGATGCCCTTGTTGCAATCCCTTCTCCTCCATTCTCTTCTCGGGATTTGGGCACAAATGCATATGCACTCAGCATGAGTTTTAAGCTGCCGGGTCCAGGACTCAAACTGCAGTTGTATGGATATGGGAGTCCAGTGACATAATTGATATGCTCTCTGATGGTCCCTAAAATAAATAATTATTTTTAAAAATTATTTTATTTAATTTTACTTACTATTATTATTTTCTAGTTTGATCAGAGAGAGAGAGAGAG
>NW_006159713.1:310769-341569 GCF_000334495.1 Tupaia belangeri chinensis | reverse complement strand
GCCAGCAGGTGGCATGGTGGTTAAGGGTGCTGGACTCCCACACAGCTGACTATGGTTCAAGTCCCAGACCTGGAGGCTTGCTTTCTCACTTTCCCTCTCTCTCTCCCTCTCTGTGTGTCTCTGTGTGTGTCTCTCTCTGGAAATAGTAAAATAATAATGATAAATAAAGTTAGATAAGGTAATTATTTTTAAAAATTAAGTAATTAAAAAAAAAGACCTCAAAAATAGTAAGTCAGAGAACTGAATGTCTGGGGCCAGTTCCACCTAAATCTTCTGAATATCAAATATATAGTTGGATTTTGCCCTTTCCATTGTTTATCTGAGCATCATGTAGGGCTGCCTAACTTTTTTCTCACAGTCAGCAAGTTTTGACTAGTAAACTAGAGCCCTCTTTGTCCAGTTCACATTACCCTGGCTCCTGGAAGGTGCTTTTCCTTGTGTTTCCTTTGCAGTGTGTGTACTTTTTTTGGCAAGAATATACTGAGTGATTTGTGTAAAGTACAAAAAAACGGTAGGCTGGTGCTTGCTCACTATCTGTCATTCCTCTCTCTAGTTAACTGAAAGCAACTGCAGGTTTTTCTGTTCCTCAGACACACTACTCTCCTTGTCTCAGGACCTTTTCACCTTCTGTTTGGTATGCCTGGAACTTTTCCCTTTCTATTCCCTTGGTTTTATCATGGCTCTAAGTACAGATGTTCCTTCTCCTCCTTTAGATCTTGCAAAAAAAAAAAAAAAAAGTTCTTTAGATGAGAGGTTCTTTCTAGACCTCCAATTACCGCGTTTGCTTCCTTCTTAACATTTATCACTGTCCTATTTATATATGTATTATTTGTTTCCATCCACTAGAAAGAAAGCATTTTGTGGGCCAGGCAGCAGGACAGTGATAAAACTGGGTGATCTGAGAGGCTGACTCATGTGGGAAGCCTCTGGGGTCACATTAGGAGACCTCCCCAAGTGTGCTGGACATGGACGTGCCTATGATCAAGGACTGGCTAAGGCTGGAGGGATCACATCATCTGAACTGTCGGGGGCATTGTCTCTCTGTCTCTGTTTACCTGTCTCTCTATCTCTCGGACTTATGAAATGCATAAATAAATTTTTTAAAAAAAGAATATAAAGAGAATGCATCTTGAGGCATAAATCAGTTCAATCTTATTCCTCACAGTATCCCTCGCACCTGGAACACAGGTGCTTAATAATGACATGCTTTACACTGAATGAACTGTTTACCCAACTTTAACATTCTGGCAGAAAGAACTGCTACCATTTTGCGTTATCACCTTGTTATGCATGAGACACTGAAACCCTCCGTCAAACCTTGATGCATATTAGAATCACAAGGGGAATTTAAAAATTACCGGGAACCAGCAGTTGGCGTAATGGCTATGCTGCTGGACTCCCACGTAGTTGACTGCGGTTCGCGTCCCGGACCCGGTGGCTTAAAACTCACGCCGGGCGCGTGTGCGTGCATGCCCAAGATCCCGAGAGGAGAACGGAGGAGAAGGGATCACGGCATGACCATCCCCACTTGGGGGGTGATTTCTCGCTTTCTGTCTCTATGTCTCTCTCTGTCTGTCTGGTGAGCGCACAAGCCCTATAGCAAAAACCTCTCAAAAAAAAAAAAATTACCTTCATTCAGATCCTGTCCAGACCTAGGGGTGATGGGCAGCCAAGGTAGAAAAGCACTGCTCTAAGTGACACGGACCTGATAATTCCCTGACTACCAAGTTCTTACCCTCTGGGTGAGTCCTTCCTGTGTCACTTCAGTCGAAGTCACCCCAAAATGTTCTCCAGACCCCCTTGTGGCTTCTAACTACCTACTTCATTACCACAAAGGGGCAAAATTAAGCACAAACCAAATGAAAAATTAACCTTTCGGGAAACACAAAAGTCATCCAAGTAACCTAGGTTCATCTCTTTATACCTGTTCTGCAAACCTCAAACTTTTAGTTTTAGGGGAAGGAAACTTCCAGAACACTCCTCTCTTCCTTCTTGAAAGAAAATCATATGGAACCGGATAGTGATGCTGAAGTAACGTAATGTTCTCTGAGGCTAATTCACATGGGAAGGTTCCTAAGTTTGAGTCTGAAGACCTCCCTAAACATGCCGGATGCATGTGCACCCCTGATCTAGGGCTGGCAGAAGATGAGGGCAGTGTGTGGCAGGAAGAAACAGCTGGGGATGCCCCCTATTTCCCTCACTTATAGAAGAAAGAAATAAACTTTTTTTTTTTTTTTTGCCAAAAAAAAAAAAAGGAAGTCAGGGCCGCAGGTGGCATGGTGCTTAAAACACTAGACTCCCACATGACTGACCACAGTTCAAGTCCTAGGCCTAGTGGCTTGCTTTCTCACTTTCTCTCTCTCTGTCTCTCTGTCTCTGGTGAGCACATGAACCCTATAACAAATTTAAAATAATAATCATAAATAAGTTAAATACTAATACTACAGTGCACAAATGGAAAGTACCAGCTGTCCATCTTTTATGGGTGAATTTAAGCAAAAAAAAAAAAAAAATCAGAGATGAATATAATTATAAGTATTGACTTAGAATATGCCACATACCTAGCAAAGTGCTAAATAAACAAGCAAAAAACAGTCCACAATCAATGCGTGCTTTGGAACACATGCTTCGCTTGTACCCATCGCTAGGGAAACTGAACCTCTTAGACTGAAACATAGGTAGATCAACAAGGAGGGAAAGTCATTTCCTTTATAGCAAGAGAAACTTGGCTCATCTACTGCAGAATAACATTTAATAATCCACTTATTCATTCCCAAAAGTCTGTTTCCACCACCAGATCTAAAGTGATTTCATTTATAATGAAGAAATTCAGGCTATCAGGACTATTTAAAATCAGGGACACTCTTAACAGTTAAGATTAGGACAACAAACCTGAACAGCTGTGAGTTAACAAGCTTCCGTTCAAGGCATTTTCAGTAGATAAGAGGATCTGGGAAGTTGAAAGTTAAAAGCAGTTTTGCAGGTGATCCTAGGACAGCTTAAAACAGGGGACCTCCTGTCACCTAACTTTTCAAAGCTAGAGGTTGTCTTCCTGAGACTAGGCTGAGACTACGACAGGTTGGAATCCTAGGTGGTCAAGACAAGCCTTGAACCTCACCCAGTCTTAGTTTCCTTATTAGTAAGATGAATCTTCTTTGCAGGACTAATCATCTGATTCTTAGAGATTATATCTATAAACTCATCCCACACTAAGTTAGCAATAAATTATAGCTACTTTTGGGACCAGCGGTTGGCATAGTGGCTATGTTGCTTGATTCCCATGTAGTTGACTGCAGTTCAAGTCCCGGAGCTGGTGGCTTAAACTCATGCTGGGCGCGTGTGCATGCATGCCTAAAATCCCCAGAGGAGAATGAAGTGGAAGGGATTGCAGTGTGGCTATCCCCCCTGGGGGATGATTTCTCACTTTCTGTCTGTTCTGGTATGTGCACATGCTCTATAGCAAAAACCTCTCCAAAAAGAAAAGAAAAGGAAAAAAATTATAGCTACTTTCAACTTCTTAAAGCTAGTTGAGTGATTTTTCAGACTTGATCAAGTGTCAAATACCTGGAAGCTTCAGATTACTGTGA
Source organism: Tupaia belangeri chinensis (assembly GCF_000334495.1). Lineage (NCBI taxonomy): Eukaryota > Metazoa > Chordata > Mammalia > Scandentia > Tupaiidae > Tupaia > Tupaia belangeri. The sequence continues at coordinate 337,982 of NW_006159713.1, read as the reverse complement.
AATGTTGATATATTTTATCAGATACTATGGACCAAGGAAGTGTTTTAGTAGTAGCAAATGTAGCATACTGTCTATGAGCAATATATTATTGGAAATAAGAACACATCTGCTGGACCAGCAGTTAGCATAATGGCTGTGTCGCTGGAATCCCACGTAGTCGACCGTGGTTCGAGTCCCGGACCCGGTGGCTTAAAACTCACGCCGGGCATGTGTGCGCACGTGCCCAAGATCCCAAGAGGAGAATGGAGGAGAAGGGATTGCGGCGTGGCCATCCCCCCTGGGGGGTGTGCTGTGGCTTTCTATCTCTCTGTCTCTCTCTGTCTGTCTGGCGAGCGCACGCGCCCTATAGCAAAAACCTCTCAAAAAAAAAAAAAAAAAAGAACACATCTGCTCACCAAAACGAAGAAAGAAAATTCCCCAAAACAAGGTATGAATTGAGTAATGTGTCAGAATCTTTCCATAATATTTGTTAACTACTTGTTCATTTGATTTATGTCTGGGATTGGAGCTAATGACAGTTGTAGGCAAAATAAGCAGCATTTAGAACAATGGAGAAAAACTTACCAGGCTCATAGAGTCTACAAATGAAAATACCTTACACTATAGCTGATTAATGCAAAAATTTCAAACATTTTTGAAAATAAGAAAACTCTTTGAAAATAATTTTTTTAAGCAGATGCCCAAGATGTAAAATAGAAAAGCAGAAGCCCAAAAGAGAAAACAGAACAAAGGTTGAACTGCTCTTCTACAAGCCCTAGGATCCCCCACTCTTCCCCAACCCTAGCAGACATCTCTGAAGACTTCCAGGGTGTGGAGGGGCACATTTTAAAATAGTAAAAGCCAGGCCTATGACATCTCAGTCCAAAAATTTTTCCCACTCCTCTAGGGTGATTCTGATGTTATGACTTGTTCAAAATAACCTATTGGTTGAATAGGTGAGGCAGAATTTTGGCAAATGAGTCAATTTGGTCAGCTCTCTAAAACACTTACCTTCTCAAATTGTCAGGTTGGTCAGATGGCCCTTCTTTGCCTACCTTTTTTTCCTATTCTATTTTTTTTTTAATTTTTTTTTAATAAGAGGGAGAAAGCAAGAAAGGTATTTTTTGACACGGTCTTACCATGTCATAATCTTCTTGTCCCAGCTGCCAGCCAACTAGGACTACAGGCATACGATCATACCTGGTCTGTTTAGGTTGGTCCAAAAACCAAACACAGGCCTCCCAGGTAGCCCCAACCTCATGCAGAGTCACCAGCAGCTTACACCATTGTGGTTGGGTCTTGGCTACCTTTCTTACCATGTTCTGTGCTGTACTAAAGTGGTCTTTTTAGGGACCAGCAGTTAGCGTAATAGCTATGTCGCTGGACTCCCACGTAGTCGACCACGGTTCGCATCCCGGACCCGGTGGCTTAAAACTCACGCCGAGTGCATGTGCATGCATGCCCAAGATCCTGAGAGGAGAATGTAGGAGAAGGGACTGTGGTGTGGCCATCCCCCTTGGGGGTGATTTCTGTCTTTCTGTCTCTCTGTCTCTCTCTGTCTTTCTGGTGAGCACATGTGCCTTATAGCAAAAAACCTCTCCAAAATAAGTTAATTAATTAATTAATTAATTTAAAAATTTGTCTTTTTATGTCAGAGACAAATTGGCCTGCAAGGTGTATTAAACCTTCTTGAATTAGTTACCAACATTTAAAAATCAATGTTTTCCCTAAAAACTTGGATTTCCAGTTCATATTGAAAAATTAGAAATTCTAGGAGCTGAGTAAAAACCTGCATTCTTCAGTTTGCCACAGTCTCCACCAATCCTGATTGCTGTGGTACCTGCTTATGTCTAGTCCCTGTAGTCATTCAATTTAGTGGCCCAATGTCTAAAACTTAGGTCTAGAGAATAATTTTTTAATATGATTTTATTTAGCTTTATTTATTTATTTACTTATTTTAATTTAAACAGAGAGGGAAAGGGAGCAAGTGAGTAAGCGAGAGAGAGAGAAGGAAAGTGAGGAGGCAAGGCACCAGGTCCAGGACTCAAATTGTGGTCAAGCATGTGAGACTCCAGTGCCCTTAACCACCACACCACCTGCCAGCCCCATAGAGAATAATTTTTGAGAAAGGAACAAAGGTAAACTTAGGATGCAGATGGAGAGGACAATTTAATTTCTTTTTAAAATTATTATTGTTGTTATTATTTTTGGAGAGGTTTTTTGCTATAAGCCACGTGTGCTCGCCAGAAAGAGAGAGACAGAGAGACAGAAAGTGAGAAATCATCCCCCAGGAGGGATGGCCACTCCACAATCCCTTCTCCTCCAGTCTCCTCTCGGGATCTTGGGCATTCATGCACACACGCCCGGCCTAAGTTTAAGCCACCAAGTCTGGGACTCAAACTGTGGTCGACTACATGGGAGTCCAGTGACATAGCCATTACGCCAACTGCTGGTCCTAAATTATTATTTTATTTTAACTTTATTTATTTATTTTTAATTTGATAAGAGAGTGACAGAATCAGAGAGAGAGTTAGAGAGAGAGAGAAAGTGAGAAAGCAAGCCACTAGGTCCGACACTTGAACAGCGGTCAGTCACGTGGGAGTCCAGCACCCTCAACCACCACGCCACCTGCCAGCCCCTGGGACAATCTAATTTCAAAAAATAAGGCAAATACCATGATAAATAATGGTGCTTTTGGGCATTAAAAAAGAAACTTTGGGCTGGTCCCATAGCAGCATGGTTAAACCTTATGTATAGAAGGCTGGATCCCACATTACCAACTGCAGTTTAAATCCTGGCTCCAGTGGCTTGAAAAACTTGTCTGGCATGTGTGTGTGCATGCCCTAAATCCTGACAGGACAAACAAATGGAGGAAAAAGAATTATGGGGTGACCACACCCCACTTGAAAGTGCTTTCTTTTCTCTTTCTCTCTGGTGAGTGCACATATCTTCTGGGACTTTAGGAAAGAAAGAAAGAAAAAGAGAAGAAGGAAGAAAAGAAGGGAGAGAGGGAGGGAAGAAGGAAAGAAGAAAAGAGGGGAAAAAGAGAGAAAGGAGAAAGAAAGAGAAGGGAGAAAGAGAGAGAAAGAAGGAAAGAAAGAAAAAGGAAGAAAGAAAAAAACTGTCAGGCTTTCTTGACTTTTTAATTTTTCTGAGGACTGTTAAACTAATCAGACTAGTAGGACTATAAGTCCCAGATTTGCTTTTCTGTGTGTTCCCATTTGTATTACTTTCTGCAGGAAAACTCCAAACAGTCCTATCCCCTCAGGAGATGCACCAGTAAGCCATATGACAGCCTGTTTCCTGCCTCCCAGGGTACATCACTCAGCACTAGAGTTGAGAGGAACTAACTGAGAGCTCTAGGACCATCCTACGGTCTGGGCAACATGAGCATGGACTGAGAAATATGAGGGAACTTTAAAATGTGTGTAGAAAAATGGAATTAAAGTATGAATTAATTTTAGTAAGAAAGTTTTTAAACCCATGCACAGTGTTTTTATAATGTGCATTTTCCATGAACACTTTGAAGACCTCTTATTATAATCGCACCTTAGGAATAGAGAGTTAGATTCTGTACTTTATTAGGCGAGTACGAACTTCAAAATCAGACCTCCACACCACGAGTTCTACCTCTTCAGATACAACCAATAGTGGACTGAAAATATTCAGGAACACCTCCCCCAGACCAATTTAAAACAACAATAACAACAACACAGGTTTGGGGGTAGGAGAGAGAGTCTCAGAAAAAAAAAAAAGGAACATTTAATAGGCACAAGAATGGAAAGTTATTGTGTATGGTGATATCTTTTATTTCTTTGACAAGCAATGCATCTATGCTTTGAGAACCCACACTGTATGCTGTAAAAACATACAATGATTAAATGTACACAAAATCAAATAAAATTTTAAAAAGAGAACTCCCAACTCATATTAATTAAATTATTTGAAATATGTATCATTTAAAAGTTCAAGTCTTGGGAACAGCAATTGGCATAATGGCTATATTGTTGGACTCCCATGCAATTGACTGTGGTTTGAGTCCCGGACCCAGTGGCTTACACTCACGCCAGGTGCGTGTGCTTGAGTGCCCAAGATACCAAGAAGAGAGTGAAGGAGAAGGGACTGTGATGCGGCCATCCCCCCTGGTGAGTTTTCTTGCTTTCTGTCTTTCTGTCTCTCTCTATCTTTCTGGTGAGCCCACGTGCCCTATAGCAAAAACCCCTCCAAAAAAACTAAAATAAAAAAAAAAAAGTCCATGGGACCAGCAGTTAGCATAATGGCTATGTCGCTGGACTCCCACGTAGTTGACCATGGTTCACGACCCGAACCTGGTGGCTTGAAACTCCCGCCCGGCGCGTGTGCATGCGTGCTCAAGATCCCCAGAGGAGAATGGAGGAGAAAGGGTTGCGGCGTGGCCATCCCCCCTGAGGGGGTGATTTCTCGCTTTCTGACTCTCTGTCTCATTCTGTCTGGTGAGCACACGTGCCCTATAGCAATAAATAAATAAATAGATAAATAAATAAATAAATAAAAGTCCAAGTCTGAATATAACATAGTATGCACATAAGGATTATAACAATATGAGATGTGTGGTTTCTGTTTTGATTTAAACTGGAGGGATAAATTAAAGAAAAAAAAACAAACCACACACAGGCTGGGGTCAACAGGTGGCATGGTGGTTAAGGCAATTCCAGACCCAGACCAAGACCCAGCAGCTTGAAAATCACACCAGGGGCATGTATGTGTGTGGCCAAAATCCCAAGGGGAGAATGGAGAAGGGATTGTGGTATGATTGTCCCCCCCATTTGTCCCCCCATCTGTCTCTCTCTCTCAGGTGAGCACACATACCCTATAGCAAAAGTTAAAAATTAAACAAAAAGCACAGGCCAGCATGGTCATACATAATGTTCCTCAATTCCTCCATGCTGAGGCCTTGTGGGGAAGGTCCCAGGTTCACATTTTGCAGTCTTCCTGTACATGCTGGGTATGTGTATGCATGCTCATGATCTTGTCTGGCTGAGGTTAGGGGTGGATCACAGGATAAGGACCCTGTTGAGGGTGCCTGTTTCTCTTTTTAAAGAAATAAGTAAATAAAGTTTAAAAAATACAGTATAACAACTTTTTAGGTAGTATTTACATTGCACTAGGTGTTACAAGTAATCTAGAGATGATTTAAAGTACATCAGAAGACGTGCATAGATTACATGCAAATATCATGCCATTATATGTCCATTATGCCATGGACTAGAATGTCCATGAATTTTGGTATCCACAGGGGCATCCTGGAACTGTTCCCAAACACTAAGGGATGACTATACAAAAGGTCTCCAAACAATGGATGGAAAATGTATATGGTGAGAATACTATGCATGAATTTCAAAATCTCCTTGTGGGAATATTTTTTTTTTTCTTTATGATCTAGCATGTGTGCGTGCACATGAGAACAAGTGCAAGAGAGAGGAGTACCTTCTACAAGGTCTGGTCATGTCATAATCCCCTTCTTCTAACCTACCCCATCAGAATTTGAGCACTTGGCATGCATGAGATATGTTTCAGGCTGGTTAGCCTGGGATTTCAAATCACAGTTACATATGGGATCTGGCTTCTCTTCAGCAGCACATTAGCACTGCATTATGGAGTCAGTGTGATTTTCAAGACATGGGATCTGGGACATGAACCATGCAGTCAGCCATGTGGGATCTAGGGCCTTAACTTCCATGCTGGCTCCTCCCTCCTTTTTACAAGTCTAGAATAGGTATAGGATAGGCCATTTAGGAAGCAGAATGCTGAATTGGATGACCTTTCCTTTTCCTTTCTTTTTTATTTTTTTCAAAATGCTACACTATAATGACATCATATGCATGGTGGGGTGTGTGTGTATTTCTGTAGTATTGCATCTGTAACTAGATTATGAAACTTTCTTTTCTCCTGAGCTAACAATAATGATAATCTAATTTTTTGGTTGTTCTTTGTTTTTGTTTTTGCTTTTGTTTTCTCAAATATGTCCTATTAAATGCATGTAATAAGAGCTAATATGAAAAAGAAGCAGAGGGCCAGCCGGTGGCATGGTGGTTAATGTGACTGGATCCCAGATGACTCAAACAGTGTGGTTTGAATCTCGGTCTGACAGCTTAAGAAACACTCTCGGTGCAAGTGTGTGTGTGCCCATCACCCCGAAAGGAGGGAGAAACAGAAGTGAAGGGATTACTGTGTGACTCCCTATGGGGGGTAAGGGTGCTTTCTCAGTTTCCCTTTCACTGTTTCTCTATGGTGACTGTGTGTGCCCTCTGGCAAATGAAAAAAAGAAAGAAAGAAAAATAAAAAGATGCAGAAAATATTACTGGCTACTAAGCTACAGTATTACCTTTCAATGGTCCTTTGGGGAAATAACTGTTTGACATTTTTGTGTGTTTATACCATTTTTCTGATTGTAAGATAGGGTCTCACAATGTTGCCATCCTCCTGTCTCAACCTCCTAAATAACTGAGACCACAGTCACACATCTGCTGGGCTCTTTCAAACAAGTCTCACTATTTTGCCCACACTGGCTGTGAACTTGCTCAGTCTCTGGAATAGCTGAAATTATAGGCACCCAGCTTTTAGGGTAGGCTGGGAACTGAACTTGGTCCCCCATGTGGTCTCAGGCCTCTGAGCAGCAGTATCCATCCACCAGCACAAGTTACACAAATGGGCTGGGTGCTTATGCCCTGTTCCTAGGCTTCTTCAAATCCCTCAAATAGCACACCTAGGAAATGTGGGGTCATTTTACAAATGCAAGCGTCATGAAGTAAAGCGCTCTCACCTGGCACAAAGGTCAGAACACAAATTGACTGGTGGATCCCAGACCAGTTCAGATTTGCGATAACAACACATGTGCCATATTTGTGCACAACTAACCAACATGCTGAGCAGAGGTGAAGCACAGGACAACAATGAGAAACAGACCATGTCAGCAGAAATAACCGATTCAGGGGACCACAATGGCTATGTCGCTGGACTCCCATGTAATCATGGACCATGGTTAGAGTCCTGGACCCGGTGGTTTAAACTCTTGCCAGGAGCATGTGCATGCATACCCAAGATCCCAAGATGAGAATGAAGGAGAAGGGACCACGGTGTGGCCATCCCCCCCTGGGGGGTGATTTCTCACGTTCTGTCTCTATCTCTGTCTTTCTGGCGAGCACACGCGCCCTATAGCAAAAACCTCTCCAAAAAAAAAAAAATAAGAAGAAGAAAGAAAAGAAATAACCTATTCAGAAAGGTTCTTATCACTGCTGTGGCCTCTGAGGGATAGCACCAGTGAAAACTCAAGACCCAGAGCATGTAAAATTAGATCACCAATCCCCAGATCAAAGGAATACAAAATAGGATATGAATGACCCCTCCTTCTAACTACTTGAAGTTATGGAATTTTCTGGACAATCTCACAGTAGACTCTTGAATCCAGTTTCTATTCAAAGTTACAAATTATACTATAGAATCACATACACACAAGGTTATTCATTGCAGTACAGTTAGCACAAACGTGGGACACAACCTATATGACCACCTTTGGGAATTGGCTAACCAAATTATGGAACGCCCATATAATGGAATATAATAAAATCATTATGAAAAAATGAGAACACTCTGTAAAGTGAATTAGAATGATTTCACATGAGAAAATCAAATTGCAGAATAAGAGATGCTATCATGGAAAAGAGGCAAAACAAATATATACATATAACCATATTTTCTTGTATACCTATGAAATATCTCTGGAGGGAACCAGCAGTTAGCGTAATGGCTATGTCGCTGGACTCCCATGTAGTTGACCGCAGTTCGTGTCCTGGACCTGGTGGCTTAAAACTCATGCCAGACACGTGTGCATGCGTGCCCAAGATCCCAAGAGGAGAATGGAGGAGAAGGGATTGTGGCGTGACCATCCCCCCGGGGGATGATTTCTTGGTTTCTGTCTCTATGTCTCTCTCTGTCTGGCGAGGGCATGCGCCCGATAGCGAAAACCTCTCCAAAAAAAAAAAAAAAGAAAAGAAATATCTCTGGAAAGGTACACGAGAAATTACAGTGCTTAATTTTTTTCAAGGTTGGGGGCAGATGGTGGTAATGGAATGTTCTATGATGCTGGACCCACATGAGAAGACTCCAGATCCACATTCCAAGGCTTCCCTTTACACACCAGGCACGCATGTCCATGTCCATGGTCTGGACTGGCTGAGGCTGGCCGTGGAGCATGGTGTGAAGACCCTGTTGGGGATCTCTCTCTTTTTCTCTCTCATGAAAGAAAGAGAGAAGGAGGCGAGGAAGGGACAGAAGATGGGGAGGGGAGGAGAGGGCTCAGATAGTGGTGCAGTAATAAAACATGAGGCTCTGCAAAGCAGAGCCACATGAGAAGGTAACAAATTCGTGTCCAGAGATCTCCCAGAATTGGGACCAGCAGTTAGCGTAATGGCTATGTCGTTGGACTCCCATGTAGTCGACCGCGGTTTGCGTCCCAGACCCGGCAGCTTAAAACTCATGCCAGGCGCGTGTGTGCACATGCCCAAGATTCTAAGAGGAGAATGGAGGAGAAGGGATTGCGGCATGGCCATCCCCCCTGGGGAGTGATTTCTTGCTTTCTGTCTCTCTGTCTCTCTCTGTCTGTCTGGCGAGTGCACGCGCCCTATAGCAAAAACCTCTACCCCCCCCAAAAAAAAAAAACAGAGATCTCCCAGAATACATTGGGTATGCTTATGCCCCTGATCAAGGCTGCTGGAGTTAGAGGTAAATCATGGCATCGATGGGGTGCTGTGTCTCTGCCTCTCTCGCTTGGAAAAAAACAAACTTAAAAAAAGAAAAGCGAACCATTGCCTTCTTCGGAAAAGGCACTGGGTAATGGAGGACTAGGTTTGGGGGAGATGGCTCGTTGTACATCATTTTGAATTCTGAACCAAACCAATGTAATTCTTTCTCAAAATAAGTAACATTAATATTTTAAAGAGTAACAAAATCACATTGAGATTGTTAAAATTAAGTAAGCCCTGCTTAATTTAGGAGATATAAAGAAAGGAGTCCCTCACAATTTATCTGCACCACTTCTGTAGGCTGAGTTTTTTCAAAATAAGATTAATTAAAAAAAAAAAAAATCTTGGGGCCAATAGGTGGCATGGTGGTTAAGGATGCTGGACTGCCATGTGGCCAACCATGGTTTGAGTCCCAGACCTGGCAGCTTGCTTTCTCACTTTCCCTCTCTCTCTCTCTCTTTGACCCTCTCTGGTCAAATTAAAATAAATAAACAAATAAATAAAGTTAAATAAAATAATTCTTTAAAAAATAAATAAATAAACCTTGGGGCTAGCAGGTGGTGAAGTGGTTAAAGTTCTGGACTCCCACCTGGCCTACTGTGGTTCGAGTCCGAGACTTAATGGCTTCAAAGTCACACCTGGCGTGTGTGCATACCCAAGATCCCAAGAGGAGACTGGAGGAGAAGGGACTGCAGCATTGCCAGCCTCCCCTGGGGGGGATTTCTCACTCTCTGTCTCTCCAGTGAGTACACATGCCCTATAGCAAAAATCTCTAATACATAATACATACATACATGCATACATAACATACCTCTGCTCTAGGTTCACTAGTTCGGTGCTTCCAGTAAGAAGCTGTCAAAGAAGGGGAGGTGCCTAAGATAATTTGCTAGCTACAAAGATATATATATATTGGCCTGAGAACCAAGGACAGAGTAGAAATCTCTTCTTGCTGCCATCCTAAAATGGGTTTCTAGCAATGCAGTTCATGACCTTCTCTAACTGAAAATGGCCAATTCCTTGTTTAAATACATGGGGAAAAAAAATAGAAAATGTTGAAATTTACCCCTTTCCTCCAAATGTTTAAGAAATGAGTTCAAGAGGCCAGCAAGTAGCATGGTGGCTAGGACACTGGACTCCCACACGGCCAACTGTGGTTCAAATCCCAGACCTGGTGGCTTGCTTTCTCATTACCCGCCTTTTTCTCTCTGTCTCTGTGTGCCCCGTAGCAAATTTCTAAAAAGATAGTAATGATGATGATCATAAATAAAATTTATAAAAAGAAGAAGAAAAAGAAATGAGTTCAACAGAGTCAAAGCTTAGGTTTTTGGAAAAATTCCTTTGGCTGACACCTGAAAAGAAGAGCTGCCCCTGGAGGATTTGTAGCAAACAAGGTATTTCCTCTGTGCAGGCCCAATAAGAATCCGTGCAATGAGGCAGTTTTTTTTTTTTTTTTGAGAGATTTTCACTGTAGGGCGCGTGCGCTCACCAGACAGACAGAGAGAGACATAGAGACAGAAAGCGAGAAATCACCCCCCAGGGGGGATGGTCACGCCGCAATCCCTTCTCCTCCATTCTCCTGTTGGGATCTTGGGCACGCACGCACACGCGCCTGGCTGAGTTTTAAGCCACCGGGTCCGGGACACGAACCGCGGCCGACTACGTGGGAGTCCAGCAACATAGCCATTACGCTAACTGCTGGTTCCCGAATGAGGCAGTTTTTAATAGATGGGGGCCTTAGTGTGAAGAGGGAGTTAGGGAGTAGGGAGTCAGCAGATTTGTGTTTGTTCAGTGTGTGTTGTTTCAGTCCTGACTACCTAACCCTAACCCCAACCCTAACCCTTGCCATATAATCTAAATATTTAAGCCTTCTCTATAAAATGGAATCATAACAGCTGCCTGCTCTACCTCTCTGGGTTGTTGTGATGAACAAAAGCTAATAAGATATAAGTACACTTTAAAAAAAAAGACTTATTTATTTCATTACATTTTATATATTTACTTATTTTAATTCTACCAGAGAGAGCCAGAGAAAGGAACAGAGAGAAGGAAAGTGAGAAAGCAAGTCACCATGTCTGGACTTGAACCGCAGTCAATCCTGTGGGAATCCAGCGCCTTTAACATCACACCACCTGCTGGCCCCACAAAAAGCATTTTTAAAACTATAAGGCACTAGAGATCAGTATCAGGCACAAGTGTGCTGCACACACACACACACACACACACGCACACACACACACACAGGATTGTCAGGAAAGTCATGACACATTTTTGCATAGAAAAATATGTCATGACTTTTCTTACATTGTAAATGTATTATATATGTATGTGTGTATATACACACATATATACACATATATATACATATACATATATGTGTATATATAAATATATACACACATACATATGACAGATGTCTTTTGATGATAATTGTGAAGTTAATCAGAGGGATATATGTGATTTTTTTTTTTTTTTGAGGTTTTTGCTATAGGGTATGTGAGCTCGCCAGAAAGAGAGACAGAAAGTGAGAAATCATCCCCCAGGGGGGGATGGCCACATCACAATCCCTTCTCCTCCATTCTCTTCTCAGGATCTTGGGCACGCACGCACACGTGCCCGGTATGAGTTTAAGCCACTGGGTCTGGAAATCGAACCACGGTTGACTCCATGGGAGTCCAGCGACATAGCCATTGTACCAACTGCTGGTCCCCAAATGTGATCATTAGGCTCAGACAGATGGGAACTTTCTAGCCCTACCCTCTCATTTGCTGGGTGACCTAGGGCAAGTCCCCTAGCATCTCTGAACTTTAGTTTTCTCACTACAAAATGGGGTTAATGCTACCTACTTAACAAGGTGGCACTGAGAATTAAGTGAAGCAAAGTAACTTATAATATATAAAGTGCTGAGTACATAGAGAACTCACAGGTATGAGTTTCCTTTCTATGTACCTTGGATAATAAATCACGATCTCATTCACTAATTTGCTCATGAATCAAACTTTGCTCAATTTTTTAGTAAATCCAAACCTGTTCTAAAAATAACTTTTATGAACAAAAAATATTTATTGAGGGTATAGACTGTCATGGTTAAGAAGAGGGACTCTGGAGTGAGACTGCTTGGGTTTGTAACATCGTTCTGCAACTTACTAGCTGGGTTACTTAGGACATTTATGTAACAGCTCTGTACTTCAGTTTCCTCATCTATAAGCACTATGTAAAATTTTGCTGTTGACATAAGTAACTATTGGGACCAGCAGTTGGCGTAATGGCTATTTTGCTGGACTCTCATGTAGTTGACCACAGTTCGAGTCCTGGACCTGGTGGCTTAAACTCATGCCGGGTACGTGTGCATGCGTGCCCAAGATCCCAAGAGGAGAATGGAGGAGAAGGGATTTCCGTATGGCCAGCCACTCTGGGGGATGATTTCTTGCTTTCTGTCTCTCTGGCTCTGTCTTTCTGGTGAGCACATGCACCCTATAGCAAAAACCTATCCAAAAAAAAATTATAAGACATTGTTCTCAACAATGGAAATATAGTGGTGGACAAGGCAGTTTTGATCCCTGACCTCATAAAGTTTAGGCAAGGGGCTCTAAAATTTATCTTAAATATAAAGAACTTGAGGCCCAAAAGAAAACCTTATGACTCCACCAAGGCCACATAACTATTTTAGGTCATCAGGAAAGTCACGACTTATTTTTCTGTTTTTCTATACAGAAATGCATCATGACTTTCCCAACAACCCAATACTTAGTGAGGGCACTAGCAAAGACCAGCCAGGACTAGTGAGAAAGTTCCAGACTACAAGCCACTATTTCTCCACTGCCCTGTGCAATGCAACGGGCATCACTTAGATTCAAACCTTTTGGAAATTTAAGAGTCTCAGAAATATCAGAGGGGGAGGGGGGCCCAACAGGTGGCATGATGGTTAAGGATGCTGGACTCCCACATGGCCAACTGCGATTCAAGTCCTGGACCTGGTGGCTTGCTTTCTCACTTTCTCTCTCTCTCTTCCTCTCTGGTCAAATAAAAATAAATAAATACATAACGTTAAATAAACTATTAAAAAAAAAAAGAAATATCAGAATGGGTTCTGGAAATAACGGGAATTGGCCTAATAATTCTGCACATTCCTGACCTCCACCCTCTTTCTACATTCCATTCCTGATGATGATGTTGTTTCCCTGTTCAGCCTAGTCAAGGATTTCTTTAATTTCATATTTGGAGTTGGTGGTAGACACTCTACAGAAGTGCCACATCTCCCATTCTATTGATACTTGCATTTTCATCTGTGTTTATGAATCTTAAACAAGAATGAGGGTAGAGTCTCTCAGAGACTTCCTGTACAGAGGCAAAACTGGGTTTGGTGGGCCCTAAAGTATATAAAACATGGGACTCCTTATTAGGAATACATAATCAGGAAATAAAAGTTAATACAGGGGCCAGGCAGTGGCACAATGATGGCACATATGGACCCACACGGGAAAGTCTCAGGTTTGCAACCAAGGGCTTCCCTGTCTATGCTGGGCATGTGCATGCTCATGATCCAGGCTGGCTGAGATTGGGGTGAATCATGGCATGAAGACCATGTTGGGGTGCCTCGTTCTCTGTCACTCTCATAGAAATTCAAAAATAATAATAATAATAGGTATAAGGCCTTGGAAGGGGCACATGCAATCAAAGTCCTGGAAGTTTAAACACAATTAGTTTACCAGTAAATCCAGCTCTGTGCCTATAGTTGCCTAATTTCCTTCCTTTTTCCCTTCTTTCTATCCATTCATCTAACTCGTACCCATCCTATCATCTAGCACCCACTGCGTACCAGGAAGTAACTTCCTAAGTTTCCATCATGATTAAAAAATTGTTCTGTACTCTAATCTACCAGTTTTTATCCAAATTATGTTAAACACACAGCTTTTCTTGATAGAAAGCAGGGAAGCAATGTATGATTGACCTGTGGGTGGTGTGTAAACAAGCTATGTGGGACTGCTTGTTAGACGCGGTAGATCATAAAGTAGCCAGAGGCTACAGTTTTCTACTTACACTTGTAAACACACCCAGCCAGGCACTTCTCAGATGGGCACACTGAACAAATAAAATAATCCTTTCAGATGGGAGGGGCCAGCAATTTAATCATTTGAAAAAAAGTGTTGTATAGTTATGCGTAAGTATATACAACTAAGATTTTATGCACGCTCTTTGATTCAATGCTCACGCCATCTGAGGTAGTAGCCGTTGGTTTTATTGAAATCCCCATATTGCAGATTGGAGACTGACGTTTCTAGTGACTCGCCAAGGCCACAGAGCTACTACCTGGCAAAGCTCAGCTTTGAAGAGTGACCCTAAATTCAGAGCCCTAATTCAAAAAAGAACGGTGATCTCTGGTTCCTGTGGCTTTTTACAGGCTTGGTGTCTAAGGATGAGGCTTCACGTTTGACTCTGAGCACTTCTCTTTTAATTCCCTTTCCCAGAGCACCCCCTTTATCCTCACATTGCCAGAATACAAAGAGGGCACAGGCAGCGACTGCACAAAGAACCCATAGACAAAACAAGTAGAGGCCATTTTGTGGATAATTTCAGGATGGGAACTTGTTTCTTCTGCTCAGGGTAGGGGGAGAGTTCTCTACAGCTCAGATTCTCCAGATGAGTCATTTAGATTTATCCCATTATTTGCATAGCTTCTCACCTCTCCCCTTCCCGTGGGCAGCAACATCACCCAGCCACAATGGCATCTGCCCTTCACCACTTCTTTCCCAGAAGCCTGCCTAGCCAGGGCCTGGCACTGAGCTGACTGAGCCCAGGCAGGGAGGGGAGGAAGCAAACAGCTCCTGTGGCTGTCAGCTTTCTCAGCTGACTCAACTCACCATCCCCTCCTCCCCTGCCTGGCTCACAGCCTTCTGCCTCCTAACTTTCCATTTCCAGACCTCTCCGGTCATTCTTAGAGTGGGAGCATTCCCTCCCACTGCCTGGGGCGCCTTGTCTGCAGCCTAGGGCAGCCAGGGCACTGTGCCCGCCGATCTGGCAGGCCCTTTCTCAGGACAATTAGAATTTGCTGTAATGGAGAGTTCGAAATATAGGTCAAGGTGCTCTCGGAAGGGCCCAGGGGAGGATCACCTGACCGGGAGGTGTGTGACTCAGCGGGAAGGGAAGGGAAAGGAAGGGAAAGGGTGGAGCATAATCTCCTGGCCTGCAGGGCCTGGAGGAGGTCAAGTTGCCTCTGTCTGGCTCATTGTCAGGGGAGGAGGAAGAAGCCACTGGAGACAGATAGAAAGATAAAATGACCTCTTGTGACCTATCTTAGGTGGAATACAAATGCACTCCTGGCCTGTCACTTTCCGAGTAGCTGAAACCACTCCCAGCTCAAACTGTCTCTGTGGCTGTAAAGACCTAATTAGCTGCCTCCTTGCCAAAGTGAGAAACCAAATTAACCGAATGTTCGCCACACCAGACTCCACCACCCCAGGCCTCCCAAAAGAAACGAAAGCCACTGGTATCTCATACAAAGGCAGCCATCCCCATTTGAAGCACTTCGATTGTTTCCCCCAATTAATTTTGAATATGAAAATTACTGACCCATTTTATGTTACGAGTCCACACAGCAGGGGCCTCCTAGCAAGGGCGGGGCCGTTGCTGGTGTTGCTAGAACAGCAGCTGCTCTGTCTGAGCCTCACTTCCTCTGGCTCCAGCTGCAGGTTCCTCTGGGCCAAGCAGGGAGTTTCCTCATTCTCAGGGCTCTCAGCCCAGGCCTTGCCAGTCGGCCACCCTCACCTTCCCACCCCCCAGCTGCTCACCACCCTCTGTGGGTAGCGCTTCTGGGACTCCCTGGTTCCATGAGTCAGAGCCAGGCTGGAGACAGACAGCAGGCTTCCTTTATTAAATCAGCCTCCTGCCCTGTAGACCACAGAGGAAAGCTATAATTACTCGTTTGGCCCTGCTCTCAGAACTGAGCCACAGACGCTTGACGAGGAGGGATGGTTCCTGATTTCTGCATTTATCCAGTGCACCCCAGTTTGGAAATAAGAATAACAGCTTGAATTTAAGGGCCTCTTACACAAATATCAGATTTTTGCATATGAAATGGAAGGTGTACGGGGCCTGGACACCAATGTAGATTGCTAGAGAAAGCATTATGTTAAAGCTGCTAGGAGGTTTTTGTTTTGTTTTTATTGCCTCCTACCTGATCGCCAGAGTCATACTTGGGGGGCAGGCTGCTCTCTGTTGATGTTGTTGGTTTATAACAGATAAGGGGGGGGGAGAGATAAGGGAAAAGGCAACATGATAGTGTTTTGGGTCCTCAGATCAGGATTGTTTTATCCTTTAGGCAGTACAGACACAAAATCTCAACCTCACAGCTCTTCTATTGGCTTACAAAAATGTTTGAAACCTGAAAAATAGTCGGCTCCAAAATAAAAACTAAAGTTACAAAATCAAAACAATATAGTTGATCTTCTTTAGCTGTTCAGTTTAGTATCCAGTGAGTCATTCATTTGTTTCACTCATTCATTCCTGCAGGAATACATTTATTCCATTCATTCAACAAGCATTTGCTGAGCTGCTTCTCTATGCCAGGCATGGTTACAGGCACCAGGGATGTCTAAGCGCTAAATCAATTAAAGATACAGACAAAACTGAGCAGACAAATATTCCTGCCCTGGTCGGACAAAACAGACATAATAATAAGTAAATCACACGGTATTTTAGAGATAACAAGTGTGATTAATAACAGAAAAAAAACCAGAGTAGGGTTAGGGGAACTGTTGGTAAAGGAGGACTTCATAAACATCTCATAACATTTGAGAACAATTGGTAGTTTAGATCTCTATCATCGTGAGAGTTTTCAAGTCTGCATGATGATTGCTGGGAAATTATAACCAATCACAATTGAAATGAGTTGCATTTGATTAGGGTAAAATTATAAAACTTCTTGGGACCAGCAGTTAGCGTAATGGCTATGTCACTGGACTCCCACGTAGTCAACTGCGGTTCAAGTCCTGAACCCGATGGCTTAAACTCATGCCGGGCACGTGTGCATGCGTGCCCAAGATCCCAAGAGGAGAATGGAGGAGAAGGGATTGTGGTGTGGCCATCCCCCCTGGGGGTGATTTCTCGCTTTCTATCTCTCTGTTTCTCTCTGTCTTTCTGGCGAGCACACACGCCCTATAGCGAAAAACCTCTCAAAAAAAAAAATTATAAAACTTCTTTAAGTTTTGTTTACAACCAAAATGTTGATACATTTTTAAAATATTTGACAGGTGATTAAAAAGTAACCAGTGCTATGATATTTGACCCTGCTTCTGGCTATGGGCAGGAAGGTACTTCATTCAAGAATATACTGCGCACCTATTATACAGTGGTTAAGGACCCTAAGTCAGATGGCAGAGTTCAGATCTCAGCTCAGCATTTACTACTTATGTGATTCTGGGAAAGATACTTAGTTTCAGTTTCCCATCTATAAAGTAGGGATAATATGAGACCTACCTTACAAGGTTCTGGAATGACCAAATGAGATAATAAAAGTAAAGGTGTTAGTTAACATAGCACCTGGCATTTAATAAGCACTCAACAACTGTTATCTATAATTACTGCTGTGTTGTTATGATGATGACAATAATAATGAGGTAGCAGACACTGTATTGGATATTGGAGATCCAGAGTTGAGTAAGACAGAGACCTGGTCCTAGCTGGTGTAAGTTTTGCATTCATACTGTGCTTCATTAAATCCTCTTGCCCCTAGTAGGGTGATTCCCGGCTGCACCACTGACCATTGTAAATGGTATTTGGAAAAGCAAACATAAAGAGACCACAATGAGACAGTATTCAATGTTCTTTCCATGGAAAAAATTAAGAAGTTTGATAATACCACCTGTTGGAGAGGATAAGAATCAATAAGGATGGGGGGAAAAAGTCAAACATATAGGAAACAAGAAATGGAAAATTATTTGTTGACAATAACATGTATGTTGATGTGCTTGATTGAGACATTATACAGTGTACTCTGGATGGAAAATTCCATTTTGTATGCTGTATGTACAGTGAATGAACATAAACAAATAAATTTAAATTAAAAAAAAGAATAACATCTTTATATATTCATTATTGACAGGATTGCACATTGGTAAACTCATTATTTTTCAGGAGACAGATGCAAGAATGATTAGCTCAGTACATTCAAAGTAGTAAAAAACTTGTAACAAAATGTCCATTACCAGGTAAATAAATACACACAGAACATAATAGAGAGGAAGTCTAAAATAGAGATCTGAGAACAAATACACCATAGCTACATACTACATACAGTATGGATAAATTTTACCATAAAATTATGAGAAATAAGTATACCCCAGAAGGCTATAAACAGGAAGATTTTCTTTTTTAAAATTTTCATTGCCAGAGGGCACATGTGTTTCCCAGAGGCTGAGAGAAATCACCCTCCAATAGGGTATGGTCATATTGCAATCTTTTTTCCTCCATTTCTCCATCCCACCAGGATTTCAAAGTCTGTGTGAATACATGCCTGGTGTTTTGTTTTATTGTTATTTTTCAAGCCACTGAGCTGAGATTTAAACTGTGGTTGGACATGTGGGGTCTGTCTCCTAATACATAGTACTTTACCATCACACTACGAGGCTGGTCCAGGATATTCTTTTAGGCAAGGGAAAAACCAGCAAACTTAAACAATGTGCCTTTTAGAAAAATATATAATATGGAATTAATTTTTAGAAAAGCAAAAGGATGGTAATCTCAGGCTCACTCTCTGGTGCAGTGGTAATGTGCTTGCTCAGGAAAAGGTGGATCCCACATGCCGACTGTGTTTTGAATCCCTGGCCTGGTCAGCCTAAACACACTGGGCATGTGCATGAGTGCCCAACATCTGACAGGCTAGAGGACTGGAAGAAGAGGACTGATGATTGTCCGGACCCTATGGAGGGTGCTTGTCTCCCTTTCTTTTACTCATGTGCATATGTGTTCATTCTATCATGAATAGAGCAAAATAAAGAAATAAACTTTTAGAAGTATTTGTTTTTGTTTTTGCTATAGGGTGTATGCCCTCTCCAGAGAGAAAAAAAGAGAAGAAAAGTGAGAAATTGCCCATCAGGAAGGATGGCCATGCTGCAATTCCTTCTCTTCCATTTTTCTTTTGGGATGCATCCACATGTGCCCAATGTGTTTTTCAAGTCAGCAGGTTCGGGACTCAAACCATGGAGTCAGTCATGTGGGATCCAATCACTTAATCACCACACCACCAACTAGTCATAAAAAAGAAAGAAAGAAAGAAAGAAAGGCAAAAAGAAATGGTAAACTCAAGATTCAAGATAGGGTAGGGAAGCCGAAGTAATGGGAATGGAGGAATCCAAGGGGAGAATTCCCGGTGGTTTGGCTATATTATAAATGTAGGATCCAGTAACACAACTGGACCCACATGAAAAAGTCTGCAATTCACATTTGGGCCCTTCTTGTATGTGCTGGGTCCATGTGCAAATACCCATGTTTTGGGCTGACTTGGGCTAGGAGTGTATAATGGTATGGGAACTCTGTTCAGAGGCTGCCTGTCTTTCTCTCGCACTCTCTTGAAAGAAAGAAAGAGCACAAGAAAGGAGGAAACTTAAAACACACACACACACACACACACACACACACACACACAACCAACCAAGTAGATATATGACAAATAATGAGATACAGGTTGTGCAAGGCTCAACTAAAGATGAAAGAATGTCATGAGGGGCTGGCCGGTGGCATGGTGGTTAGGGGAGCTAGATTCCCACATGGCCGACCATGGTTTGAGTCCTGGAGTGGCGACTTGCTTTCTCACCTTTCCTCTCTTTCTCTCTCTCTCACTTAGTCCCTCTTTGGTCAAATAAAATAAAATAAATAAATAAATTTAAATAAAATAATTATTTAAAAAAGGAAGAAAATCAGTAATATTACATTTATTTTTCTTTAAAGAGTTATTTTATTTAACTTTATTTATTTATTTGTTTGTTTTAATTTGACCAGAGAGGGACAGGGTTGGGGGGAGTGAGAAAGCAAGCTGCCAAGTCTGGGACCAGAACCACAGTCAGTTATGTGGGAATCCAGCATCCTTAACCATCATGCCACCTGCTGGCATCGAAAATTAGTAATGTTAAAAAAGAAAGAAAGAAAGAAAGAGTATCATGAATCAAAGATTATGGGGACCAGCAGTTAGCATAATGGCTACGTCACTGGACTCCCATGTAGTTGACCGCGGTTCGAGTCCCGGACCCAGAGGCTTAAAACTCACACCGGGTGCGTGTGTGTGCGTGCCCAAGATCCCGAGAGGAGAATGGAGGAGAAGGGATTGCGGCATGGCCATCCCCCAGGGGGGTGACTTCTCACTTTCTGTCTCTCTGTCTCTCTCTGTCTTTCTGGTGAGCGCACACGCCCTATAGCAAAAACCTCTCCAAAAAAAAAAAAAGATTATGAATAATACTGTGCATCTGGATCCAATAAAAAAAGAAAACATAAAGGATCTATTAGGTTAGTGCAAAAGTAATTATAGTTTTTACGCTGTTGAAATTTGCCATTTGCTATTGAAATGCATTCTTAAATAAATGTATTTATGTTATACATCATTTTAATGCACATTTCTTGCCTTTTTTTTGCTAATGACTTATTACTTGCTATTTATTTTGTATGTATTTTAGTCTATGATGTTAGCTGAAAAGCAAATACAAGCGATTTTATTCAAAATGGGCCATAAAGTAACAGACAACTTCCAATATCAACACCACATTTGTCCAGGAATTGCTATCAAACATACAGGATAGTGGTGATTCAAGAAGTTTTACAAGGGAGACTACAGCCTTGAACATGAAGTGCGTAATAGCCGGCCACCAAAGGTTGACAACAACCAGCTGAGAGCAATCATTGCAACTGATCCTCTTACAACTACACGAGAAGTTGCCGAAGAACTCAACACTGACCATTCTGTGATCGTTTGGCATTTAAAGCAAATTAGAAAGGTGAACAAGCTTGATACATGGGTGTCTCAGGAGCTGCCTGAAAATCAAAAAAGTCGTTTTGAAGTGTCATCTTCTCTTATTCCACACAACAACAATGAATCATTTCTTGATCAGATTGTGATGTGTGATGAAAGGTGGATTTTATATGACAATCGATGACAACCAGATCAGTGGTTGGACCAAGAAGAAGCACCAAAGCACTTTCCAAAGCCAAACTTGCACCAAGAAAAAGTCATCGTCACTTTCTGCTGGTATCTGATCCACTACGGCTTTCTGAATCCTCGCAAAACCATTACATCTTAGAAGTATGCTCAGCAAATCGATGAGATGCACCAAAAATTGCAATGCCTGCAGCTGGCATTGGTCAACAGAAAGGATCCAATTCTTCTCCATGACAATGCCTGACTGACAACGCTTTAGAAGTTGAACGAAAGGGCTGCCAAGTTTTGCCTCATCCGCCATATTCACCTGACCTCTTGCCAACCGATTATCACCTTGGAAAATGTTTCCAAATCAGTAGGATGGAGAAGATACTTTCTAAGAGTTCAACAAATCCAGAAGATGGATTTTTTGCTATAGGAATAAACAAACTTATTTCTCATGGGCAATACTGTGTTGATTATAATGGTTGCTATTTTGAGTATTAAATATGTGTCTGAGCCTAGTTATAATGATTTAAAATTTATAGTCCAAAATTACAATTGCTTTTGCAACAGTCTAATACTCTGGGTCCTGGTATGAAGTACACCTAGGAAAGGTGTCAAGAGAGAGGGTGGGGCCAGCAGGTGGTGTGATGGTTAAGGTGCTGGACTCCCACATAGCCAAATGTAGCTCCAGTCCAAGACCCGGCGGCTTACTTTCTCACTCTCCCTCTCTGTCTCGCTCTGGTAAATTAAAACAACAACAACAACAATAATAATAAACAAAGAAATAAAATTAATAATTCTTAAAAAAAAAAAAAAGAGGCAGGGTGGGACCAGCAGGTGGCATGGTGGTTGAGGCACTGGATTCCACATGGCTGACAATGGTTCGAGCCTTGGATCTGGTGGCTTGCTTTCTCACTTTCCCTCTCTCTCTCTGTATCTCTGTGGTCAAATTAAAAAATAATAGTAACAATACATAAAATTAAATAATAATTCTCTAAAAAGAGAGAGAGAGAGGAGGTATATTTCTATGAGGATTAGGCAGAATTGACCCTAGAGGTGGGGACCTTTGGGGCCTTTATCAGCCATGTGCCGCAGTGTAGGTTCGAACTATCACCTTGGGTCTGAAGGTAAAGGTGAGTTATCACTATAGTTGGGTCAAGAAACACTCTACCCAGCCATGTCTTAAATCTCACTTCAGCTGGGAATTTCAGATGCCATCCAGACATCATGCATTTTGGTCACCAAGCCTGTACAGTCCTACCATCCTCTCTCTTGCTCTGCAGGAGAAAGTACTCTCAGATAACTGAGCTGCTTACTATCAAGGTTAGGCACCACAGGCCACAGGCAAGCACTTTTTCTTTAAGATAGTGTCTCTTCCAGCTACCCCCAGGCTGACACCAGGCAAGAAACCCTTTGTCGGGCCTAGCTAATTGACAGACTTTATGATCAGAACTGGGATTCTTAGAGACACACCAAGGGCAGTCCTTGCCTCTCTTTTGTGCTCCTACTGGTGGTCAGGCCTCTTGAGGCTTTGTGAGCTGCTTCTAGGCTGCCCTCTCCTACACTCTAAAACAACCATCAGTGCCTATCATGAATGAGCACTGAAAAGAGAGTCAGAAAGATCCCAGATCAAGTCACACCTGGTCAATTTCTAGCTGTCTCCATTAACTTAATTATGTAAAAGACAAGCTTTCTATCTGGACAAAGAGGACAATCATACTGCTTTTGCCCAACTACAAGGCATGAATGAGGACCACATGACACAATGGGAACACAGTGCTTACCAAGCAGAAAAGTGCAGCTCATTATTACTAGAATATAAATCCTTCGAAGGCAGGAACCTTGTTTGACTCCTTCACTGCCCTATTGCCATGATTAGTGACAGTGCCTGGCACACAGTGGGTCTTCAATAAATACTTCTTGAATGAGTACATTGAATTATTACAGATTAGAGTAAAAATAATGATGATAGGGCCAGCAGGTGGTATAGTAATTAGGGTGATTGAATCCCACATGGCTGACTACACAGTTTGACCTAGTGGCTTGAAAAACATGCTAGGTGCATGTGTCCGTGCCTGAAATCCTGAGAGGAGAATGAAGAAGGGTTTGTTACACAGTCATCTCTTCTAGGAGATGCTTTCTCACTTCCCCTCTCTCTCTTTCTCTGTCTCATGCCAGTGAGCACATGCTCCCTATAGCAAATTAAAAACAAAACAAAACAAAACTTTTTTGTGTTTATTTCCAATCATTTATAAAAATATAATGATGATGATTACTATTATTAATAACATCTTAACAGGCATAGTGCTTAGTTTAGCCCCATTCAAGCTTCATAAGAACCCAATGAAAGAAACAGTTCTATTATTCCCATTCTATAGACGAGTTAATATGATTCAGAGAAGTTAGTGGTTTTTCCCAAGACTACAGGGCAAGCTGAATAGATTAATACCCAAATGATATGAATTAGTGGGCCGATAGAGGCTCCTCATTTGAGAGTGGGACATAGGTGGTCCTAGTGCCTGAGAGTCACTGCATTTTGATACTTCTCTTAGACTTCTAGACTCCAATATTAAAGTACAATTGCCTCTAGAGAACAGCTAAACCTAAATTTCCAATCAGGGAATAATCCACTTTATCTGTTTGCTTCCTAAGCGTGGACAGTAGGGTTCCTTTGTCAGGATGGGATTCTCAGAGGATATATGAAAAGATTAGTAGAAATGACATATAGCAGACATGGGGTTGCTAGGAAAGGAACTGAGAAGGTATTCAGGATGAAGGCTATTTTGTGAAGAACTAGCCTAAGGGCCAGCAGGTGGCATGGTAGATAAGGTACTGGACTCTCACATGGCTGATCACAATCTGAGTCCCAGACCTGGAGGCCTGAAAATCATGCGGGGTGTGTGTATGTGCATGCCCAAAGTCCCGAGTAGAACAGAGGAGAAAGGATTGTGGATGGCCATCCCCACCCCCGCCACCCTCCCTCCAGTAACTTCTCACTTTCCCTGTCTCCCTCTGGTGAGTGCACATGCTCTATGGCAAATAAAGAAACAAAAAATAGAACTAGCCTAAAATATCAGGAGGACAAAAGGTGTTTGTGCGCCCAAATCACCTTTATAGGATGGCTGTCACTGAGCAGCCCATAGATCCTGGAAGGTAGAGAGCTGTATGACAACTGTTTGTCTCCAAGAGAAGTAGTACTTAGGAGTGATCAAAGGGGGCTTTGTTTAAATTTTTTGTGATAAGAGTGACTTCTCATGTTACTGATATGGTTAAAAGTATATTAAGTAAATGAAAAATGAAATGAAGTAGGAGTGAAGAAAGGTTGAGAAAAGGTCATGGGTAGGACTCTCCCAACAACACAGCTTCCAAAACTGTACAGCCTGTGCCAGGCTGCAGCTCTCCAGGGCTTGGCTGATTTACTGGAGATGAACGGCAGCCCCCAGCCTTCCCAGGGCACGACAGCCAATGAGCCTGATCCACAGCTGGGGGGAAGTATTTGCCTTTGCAGTTGGCAGCATCTCCCTGCCTCCAAGCCTTCCTCATGAGAGAATCATTATGCAGTTTGGTCACATGCCCTATGCATTTTAATGAATGAGTCAAGGGACAGACTCAATTTGAAAGAGGAATCGCTGCTCTCGGCTGGGTGAAGGGCTCTCAAGGGATGCTCTTGCAGCTTGGATATTACAAGAAGAGGAGAAAGAAGGAAGCTCTTTCCATTTATGAAAAAGAAAGGAAAGTCTAAAGAAGGAAGGTCAAAAGGAAGAAAGGGAAAGCGGGAGAGAGGAAGGAAGGAAGGGAATGGAGGGGTCAGAAATAACTGCCTGGAGTTCAGAAAACAGTCATTGAGCAGACGCTGCCTGCCAGGCACTCCTGTGCTCCTTTACCCTCCACTTATTTACTCTAAACATTTAGTGTTTTTTAAGTGCCTGCACCAAACCAAGGTATGGGAGTTACAAGAAAAAAATGAAAGAGAGTCCTTGACCAAGGAGTTTGCACAAAACAAAATCAATTTGGTCATATCACAGTAATTGTGACAGGAGTTTAATTTAGGAGGTGGAGTGGACAAAGAGACGGTGCTCACCACTACCACCACCACCCCACCAGGAGTAAACCCATGGAAGGCATGGGGTCCCCAATGGATGGTCAAGGACTGATAGTCAAGGGCTACCATTCTCAGCGTTCCCCACTTGCCAGATGCAGGGGCGAATGCACCACAGTTAGCATCTCGTACAATCCTCACAATAATCCCAGCAGGCAGATCCCATTACTGTCACATTTTTTACGGATGAAGAAATTGAAGCAGAGAGAGCAGCTTGTCCAAGGTCACGCAGGGATTTGAACTCAGGTCTGTCTGACTCCAGAGTTCTTGGCAGCTCAGTTCTGTGCTGTCAGCCAACCAGTAGATGGGGAATGCTGGGGAAGGCCTTTCCCTTCCCAGGCTTTCTTCCAAGAACACTCTGAACCCCCAGGAGGAAGAGTTTGGTGTGAATCCAGATGCAGTCCACGCCAACCAGCCTGGGAGCGGATCTGAAACCTCACTGAGCAGGGCTGTGTGTGAGACCCGGAGCCCAGGGGCAGCAGGGAGAGGAAGGAAGAGCAGCTTCACCGCGGTCAGTTGGGGCGGTGTGCCTGTTCCCAGCCTCCACACCACAAAACACAAGGCAACAGATGCTCAGCAAATGGGTGTGCAGGGAGTGAGGTTGCCCTGACATGGTGGGCGGGCAGGCAGGCAGTGTCACCGAATTACTCAACAAAGCCACCTCAGCTTTGAACTTTGAGCCAGGCTCTGCTGAAACAGAGCATGAGGATTGGGGTGGGGTGGCATTCACCACTGTGAAAGGATGTCTGCCCCCCCCAGCACCCCCTGGGAAGAAGCCAGGAAACTGGAAAGCCACTCCACACCCACATTCTCATGAATTTTTACAGCTGGAGAGAAAGCAATACACAGGCACAGCAGGACCCTGGGGCCCTGAGCTTCGTGCAGGGAGAAAAGCAAGGTCACCTACCATGAACCTGGACTGCACACAAAAACAGCCAGCCTGTCCTGAGCGATTACTCTGTGCCAGGACCATCACACACATGATCTCATTGAGTCCTCACGGCTTCCTTATGAGGGAAGGACTGTCCTGAGCTCCATTTTACCAGAGAGGGAAAAAATAAAAAAGAAGATTGATGCACAGAGAGATGAATACCATGCCACAGTCACACGTTCCTGATTCTGGTGTCCACAAGGAGGGATTGTCCCTCACACACTCCGTGTCTTTACTCTCACTGTCCTTGGCAATGGGGGCACTTATCTGATTGGAGAACTCGGGAAGGCTCTGCTCGGTTCCATCCTTTGCCCAGGCTCAGTCAGGAAGCAAATTCTGTTCTCACACTAAGCTACACCCTCCATGCTAGCTTTAGTGGTGACTAAGGTGCTATTTTGGCTTTCTGCCATTTCTTTGTCTTCTTCTTCAATGTGTTTGGAACCTGGATGCACAAAAGGGATGCTGTTTTGGGGGAGATCTTTAGAGATTTCAATAACACTCAGAAGGAGGCAGAGAGCTCTGGCCAACCCACCCTCATTTGACCAGGGAATTCTGCTGTCCCTCTGCATTCTGGCAAAGGACACTTTTGGCTCCATGATCAAGTTCCCTTGGGAGAAGTCAGTGCTACAACCAGCACTCCCTCCCCTCCTTTTTTTTTTTAAATTTTTTCCTGTGAAAACCAAGTCCTATACCCAGCCGCTCATTCTGAGGCATATCAGTCACGAGAGGATGTTCCTAGGGTGCCAGGGTCTCACCTATATGCCACTTCTTTCCCTTACACCTGCCAGAGCATCAACAATGGGTCCTTGACACACCTGACTGCTACCAGTCCAGACTATTTACTCAGGAATAAACCTGGGTAGCTGACCCAAATCCCATGTCAGGCCCTAATTAACTCCAGTTCCAGTGGGTCTGCCAGGGACTCCAGAGCCAATTATGTCTATGTGACCATACAAACTATCTTGTTGTACAACTGTGACCCAAGTTTTTAACCTGCACCGTGCTTTGATCTCTTCATGTGTAAAATGGGAAGATAATACCTAAAACTCCATCTACCTTATAGGACTGTTACAAAGCTCAACAAGATCAAATATGGGGACTGGCAGGTGGTGTGGTGGTTGAGGTGCTGAACTCCCACATGGCCAACCACGGTTCAAGTCCTGGACTTGGCAGCTAGCTTTCTCACTCTCTCTTTCTCTCCATCTGTCTCTCTGTGGTCAAAATTGAAGAATAATGATAATAAATATAATTAAAAAGAAATAATTTTTTGGAGAGTTTTTTTTTTTTTTTTTTTTTTTTT
>NW_006159713.1:297976-310592 GCF_000334495.1 Tupaia belangeri chinensis | reverse complement strand
GCTATAGGGCGCATGCGCTCGCCAGACAGACAGAGAGAGACATAAAGACAGAAAGCGAGAAATCACCCCCCAGGGGGGATGGTCACGCCGTAATCCCTTCTCCTCCATTCTCCTCTCGGGATCTTGGGCACGCACGCACACACGCCCGGCGTGAGTTTTAAGCCACCAGGTTCAGGACGCGAACCACAGTCGACTATGTGGGAGTCCAGCGACATAGCCATTACACTAACTGCTGGTTCCCCTGGCGTGAGTTTTAAGTCACTGGGTCCGGGATGCGAACCACGGTCGACTATGTGGGCGTCCAGCGACATAGCCATTACGCTAACTGCTGGTTCCCAAAAATAAATAAATCTTTAAAAAAATCAGATATGTGGAACATATTTGAAAAAAAAATTTAGGTTACTTATTGAATTTAATTCATTATCATGATTTTAAAATTTGACCAGAGAGAGAAGAAAAGTGAGAAAGCAAGCCACCCAGTCCAGGATTTGAAGCTTGGTTGGCCATGTGGGAGTCCAGCACCCCAACCACCATGTCATCTACAGATGTCCATGTTCTTGGTGTTTTGAACAAAGAATTGAACAAAACATGCAAATAGTATAAGGAAAGGTAGTTTATTAAGCAAAAGTAAAAGTACACTCCTGAGAGGTAGGAGTGAGTCTGAGTGGACAGAGAAAGTGGCTCAAAAGGCCTTGAAAAGCCAAAAAAAAAAAAAAAATTGTTTTAATTCTCCACAATGGCGGCCAGGTGGAAGCACAGAACTGGACCCACATGGGAAAGGTTCTGGCTTCATATTCTGGGACCTCCCCAAGCACAACGCCAGCTAGGACTGGGGTTGGATCATGGCATAAGGACTCTGTGGAGGGTACATATCTTTCTGTCTCTCTCTCTCCCATCAGAGAAACAAATACATAAATACTTTAAAATGCTTAAAGCATTTTTTAAATGCTCCATGGGATATGATCATTTTATGAGCTTCCATAATGTATATGTATGAGCACTTCCTAAGCATTTAGAGTGAGTATCTTCAGTTTGCTGCCAGTACCCATTCACCTTCATTTTGGTAACCATGCCCAATACCTTTTACAATTCCCTCTAAAGAGCCACCCTTCTGTACCTGCTCAGTCCAAGTAGATCCAGTGACACCAATATAAGTAAGTGCATTTTATCTTCCCCTGTCGCAGTGATTTTTTTTTTTAAGGGATGGTCATGTAACCCAATAGGATCAATGAGACTTTTGCATGAAGGGATTCTGATGTGATTCACACAACATTGGAGGGGCTTTCTCTCATTCTCTCTCTCTCTCTCTCTCTCCCCCTCCCTCCCTCCTTCCCTCTCTCTCTCTCTCTGTCTCTTTTCTCTGGTGAATACATTTGCCCTCTGGCAAGCAAAACAAACACACGAACAAACAAAAAACAAAACGAACAAACAAAAAACAAAACGAAACTTAAAGACTTGCTAGGACTCAGGAAACAGTGTCTCTCTGGATCTGAAACTTCAAAGTACTTAGTAGGGACTAGAACTGATGTTGTCATTTTGTTTCCACTTTTTTTTTTTTTTAGGGTTTTGCCATAGGGTACATGCAAGGGAGGTAGCCATTCTACAATCCCTTCTCCTCCATTTTCCTCTTGGGATTTTGGACATGAATATGCAACGGTGTGATTTTTCAAGCTACCAGTTCTGGGACTCAAACTGCACTCGACCATGTGGGAATCCAACACCTTAACCACTATGCTACCCACTGGCCTCACTCAAGACTAAAGTTAAAAGACAAAAGATAAAGCCAGGAAGTGAAGACAATCAAAGCCTTGACTTTAACATTTGAACCCTGAGTCCAACCATATTTATCCATGAAGTTTTCATCTGAAGATGAGCCCTCAAATTCCCTTTTTGCTCAAAGGCATCTTGGGTTGGATTTTCTACTACTTGCTACCAAAAAGGATCCTAATGGATAGAATATTATGTCATGTAATCCTGTCAACAACTGTGAGGTAAGTATTATAACCACCTTACTGATGAGAAAAAAGAAGCTGAGGCATAAAGAAGCTATGTGCTATAAGATTTTTTTTTTGGGGGGGGTTGCTATAGGGCACATGCACTCACTAGAAAATAGAAAGACAGAGAGACAGAAATCACCCCCTCAGGGTGGATGGCCATGGCACAATCCCTTCTCCTCCATTCTCCTCTGGGGATCTTGGGCATGCATGCACACGCGCCCAGCCTGAGTCGAAGCCACCGGGTCTGGAACTCGAACCATGGTCGACTACATGGGAGTCCAGCAACATAGTCATTACACCAACTGCTGGTCCCTGTGACATAAATTTTGGAGATGAGATTTGAACCAGACTTCCTGGCCTCTACAGCCTGTATGCTATCCACTGCACATGGACTTGGGACTAGAACTGTGTCTTGTACTCATAGCTCAGTCATGTACTTCAGTCAGCAGCTGAACATATGTTGGAAAGGGAAGCCCTGATTCCCCTGCAGCAGGAGCTGAGAGAGGACATAACTCTCAGGTATGCTCTGTCCCTTGTGTCCTTTCCCTGGAAGAAAGCACCAATAGGAGAAGGCTCTCAGTCAATTCCTATAGGGCATATGCTTGATGTCAAGGGCCTGGAGGACTCTAAACAGCCCAACACCTCCTGCTCTTTCCAGGAATTGATCTTCAGTGTCCATATGTTAGAGTCTCACTCTTTTCTCTGAAGATACCCGGGGCCCAATCAAATGCAAGTACATTTCAGGCCTCCCAGGGCTTACAATCTGAGCTACGATTAGACATGACAGTTTTTCAGGAATAATGGAGTCGTGCAGGAGGGTTAGGGCACCAGATGCATGGTGACAGTAGGAAATCTGGCTTTCTGGAAGAGAAAAAGGGTACAGAAAGGACACCTGAGGATTGTGTAAGTTTCAGTTGGTGAGAGAGCAGGTCAACCATGTAAGTTTGATAATGGGATAAAACAATACAATATCTGGAATTTCTTCAAAATAACATAGGAATGGGGAAAGTGAGAGGAGATAGAGATGAAATAAGACCGACCATGAGTTGCTCATAGTTGAAGCTGGGTTATGGGTGCATGAGGATTTATTCTGCCTACTTAAACACATGGTTGAAATGTTCCATAGTCATTTTACACTTTATTTTTTTTTTTTTACACTTTACTTTTATTTATTTATTTATTTATTTTGGAGAGGTTTTTGCTATAGAGTGCGTGCGCTTGCCAGAAAGACAGAGAGAGAAACAGAGAGATAGAAAGCAAGAAATCATCCCCCCGGGGGGATGGCCCTACTGCAATCCCTTCTCCTCCATTCTCCTCTCAGGATCTTGGGCACATACTCACACGCGCCCAGCATGAGTTTAAGCCACTGGGTCTGGCAGTCGAACCGTGGTCAACTACATGGGAATCCAGTGACATAGCCATTTTAAAAAGTATAATAACAACAACAACAAAAAAAAACATGTTTTGTGCTTTATTCTTTCCAGAGCCCTTTCACACATCTCTTGTATGCACCTCCCACCCATTTTAAAGACAGTAAAACTGAGGCTAAGAGAGGCTGTAATTTATGCAAGGTGGAACTGAGAATTGAACCTGGGCTTTCTGACTCCTATATACTATTCAAAGGTAGTCTGGGGCAGGAGGCAACAGAGGCAGGGTCAGCAGCCTTTTGGCCTGACAGGCAGAAATGGTTACCCAATGAGCCAGCTTTACCCGCTTCCAAGTCCTACCCCAAGGCAGCCCAGCCTGTGTATAATTGGTGTGGCACAGACCCCGGCAGGGCCTCAGGGAGTCACTGAGTGCACACAGTGGAAAGCTCTCAGCCACTGATTTCACGTGCTTCTTGATGGTTAAGAAAACACTGAGTCTAGCCCAGCAGGCTCTGGACCCTTTCACCGGCATCTTGAGAACTGTTGCCTGAACATCTGGGTCTGATAAAGGGAGATCCACGTGGGCTTCCCTGCCCCCTTTCCCACAACCATTTCCGCACGTACCCTTGAAGCTCTGTGCGTGTGGCTGTTCTTTTCTTTTCTTTCCTCCCAAACATATGGATTCCCAGCTCCTATTTCAAACTCAAATGCTCCTCTGCTATAAACTCCCCAAAGCTCTCAATTTCCTTTTTCCATTGCTCATTCTTTCCTAAAGTGCATGAAAAAGCCTCTCTTAGCTCTGTTCCAATTTCCTTGTTTATGAAAGAAGGGCAAGGAGAACAGTGATTTCAATGATCAAGGTTAAGCAAGGGCTGATTCCTTCTTCAGGAGAATACACCTCAGTAACCTGGGAGATCAAGGCTTACCAGGTACGAGGAACAAATCACAGAGAAGCCCTGACTCTTCCAAAATATTTATCCTGCGGGAGGCCTGATACAGTGCCATCTGCTCCCTTTATCTGGCTGTAACTTCCTCTTTGAAAATTGCTAATGGAATAGAAAAAAGAAAAGTCACGGGCACGATTCCCAGACGGTTACTGCTGAAGTGGGAGTGTGCTATCTGGGAAGCAAAGAACAGGTCCTTGCCTGCTCCTTAGCTTGGGGCCTTGTGTGTCTTTAAGTCCTAGCGACTTATCCCCTTGAAGGTAGGGAGGTCCCAGCACTCAGCCCTGCAATACTGGCTAAATGTGTGCACATGGGGGCAGGGAGGAAGGATGTTTAACGCATCAACGGCCTAGGAAATAGAAGGTCCTCTTCTAGGCAGAGGTCAGGAACCTTCAGGTGCCTTCAGGGGCCCAGCAGGCGAAAATGTCCTGAGAAGTAAGATGAGAAGAGGCAGCTGACCAGGAGCCACTGTGAAAGAGGGACTACTCATCTCCAGCTGATGGTCGCTGTGGAAGAATGAGAGCCCTGTGTTCCCAGACGTTCTTTTTTCTTTTCTTTCTTTCTTTCTTTTCTTTTTTTTTTTTTTTTAAGTTTAGATATTTATTCCATGTGTGAGAGACAGAGAAAGACAGAAAGACAGCACCTCCAACAGGGTCTTGGCCCCACAATATGACACCCAGCCTCAGCCAGCCCTTGTTCATGAGCATACACCTGCCTCACATTCTCAGGGAGGTCTCTAGACGTGAACTGGCAATATTCCCATGTGGGTCTTCCTCGCAGAGCACTGTGTTTTACCACTGAGCCACTGTTCATTCCCCCAATCCAACAGTACATCTTTTAAAAATAAGTAGGGGGCCAACAGTTGGCATGGTGGTTAAAGGTGCTGGATTCCCACATGGCAGACTGCGGTTCGAGTCCCAGATCTGGCGGCTTGCTTTTTAACTTTCCCTTTCTCTCTCTGTCTCTGTCAGGTCAAATAAAAAAATAATAATAACAAATGGAAATAAATAAATAATTCTTAAAAAAATAATAAGTGGAGAAGGGACCAGCAGATGGCATAATGGTTACCCAGACTCCCACATAGTTGACCACGGTTTGAGTTCTAGACCTGACACTTAACTCACGCCGGGCACATGTACATGCGTGTATCCAAGATCCCCAGAGAAGAAAGGAGGGGAAAGGATTGTGGCATGGCCATTCCCCCTGGGGGGGGGGGGGGTTTTTGGCCCTCTGTGGTTCAGTGAGCACACATGCCTTATAGCAAAAATCTCTCTCCAAAAAAATAAAAAAAGAAGAAGAGTGCTGGCCATGTGGTCTAGTGGCTAAGGAAATCAGATCCCACGTGGCTAACTGTACAGTTTGAGATCCAGTGGCTTGAAAAACATCCTGGGCACATATGTGTGTGATCCCCAAATCCTGACAAAATGGAGAAATAGAGAAGGGATTGCAGCATGACCTTGCCCCATGGTGGAGTGCTTTCTCTTTTTTTCTCTCTCTAGTTCTCTGTCTCTATCTGGTGCATGAATGTGCCTTGTGGCAAAAAAAAAAAAAAAAAAAAAAAAGAAGCACGAATCTGGATTTTACTTGAAGTCTTCCAATTTGGGAACTGATTAAAATTTTTAAAAATATTGCAAATTCTGACAATATGAGCCAAACAAAACCTGAATAGCAGTCTGAGTTCACCCGAGTAATCTCAGTTTGCAATCCCCACCTAGGAAACAGGTCCCATATCCCAGCAGGGCGGTGGAGAATGTGGAGTCCTCCAGGAGGTCAGATGAAGCCACACTGTGAAAGGCCATGACCAGCACTAAGGAGGGAGGGCTGCTTGCTGTTCCCAGGATTCCTGAAACCCTCTCGGGCTCCTGTGATTTCATCAGGCTGTATCTGCTGCCAGTTGGGTCCTAACCAACAACCCTCCCACCTTCCTCAGAAATGCTTCTCTTCTCTAAGGCCAGTTTGGGACTTCTTTTTTTCGGTTGGGGATTTTTTTTTTTTTTTTTTTTTTGTGGAGGGCAAGTAGTCACCACATTCATGTCAACCTTAGAAATAAAATTCATCTGCCCATACAAAAATTAAGTGACATCTCCCTTTCTTCTACACTTGACAAAATCGTGACCAGTAAGTCTGCATAGTGAAGGAACTCTTCTTTTCCAAAAACAAACCAAAAAAAATAAACCATGTTGCATGCGAAGAATAACTTCTGTTCCTCACCTCTGCGAGACAGAAAAGAGAGAAATAAAGGCACAGATCTGGGAACTCTGTGGCAACAGAAAAATCTGGCAGGACTCCAGAAAGCTGGGAGAAGCTATCGTGCACTAAGTTTTTGTTTGTTTGTTTTTGTTTTTTAGGTTTTTGCCATAGGGCACATGTGCTTGTCAGTGACAGACAGACACAGAGAGAGAGAAAGTGAGAAATCACTCCCCCCTCCCCCAGAGAGGATGGCCATGCCACAATCCCCTCTCTATTCTCCTCTTGGGATTCTGGGCACTTACGTACACATGTCCAGCATGAGTTACAAGCCACTGGGCCTGGGACTTGAACTACAGTCAGTCAAGTGGGAGTCCAGTGCCTTAACCATCATACCTCCTGCTGGCCCCTCACTAAGCTCTTTCTGAAAGTTCAGGTGTTGGGGACAGGAGATGGCATAGATGTTACATCCATCACTGGACTCCCACATGGCAGACTATGGTTGAGTCCTGGACTCAGTGGCTTAAAACTCATGCCTGGTGTGTGTACATGTGTGACCAAAATCTTAGGAGAAGAATAGAGGAGAAAGGATTGTGGTGTGGCCATCTCCCCAGGGGGTAATTTCTCACTTCCCCTCTCACTGTGTCTGTCTCTCTCTCTCTCTCTCTTCAGGGAGCACATGTACCTTGGGCCAAAACCTCTAAAAAAATTAAAATAAAATAAAATAAAAAGTTCAGGTGCCTTCCTGAATCATACAAAATAAGGATAAGTAGAATTTCTGGGCCAGCAGATAGCATAATGGCTATGTCACTGGACTCCCATGTAGTTGACCACTGTTCAAGTCACAGATCCAGTGGCTTAAAACTCACACTGGGTGTGTGTGCACATGGTCAAAATCCTGAGGAGACTGGAGAAGGGCCTGAGGCGTAGCCATCCCCCTGAGGGGTGATTTCTCACTTTCTGTCTCTTTCTGGCGAACGCTCATACCCTATAGCAAAACTCTTTCTCTAAAATAAAACAATAATAATAATAATAAGGTAAGTAGAAGAATTTCTTTACAATAGACTGGTGCAGAAATCTAAAGTGCAGAGAGAGAGAAGGGAAAATCTTAGTCAAAGATGTGATGGTCTGGGGTCAGATGGTGGTTACAACACAACACTCTATGAGACAGACCTACATGGGAAGGTTCTTGGTTCATGTCCAGAGTCCTCCCTGAGTATACTAGACACTCATGTGGCCATGATCCAGGTGTACCCATGGTCTAGGGCTGGCTGGGGCTGAATGTGGATTGCAGTGTCAGGACCCTCTCAGGTTACCTGTCTCTTTGTCTCTGTCTCCCTGTGGCTCATGAAAGAAATAAACTTCAGGGAGGAAAAAAGTGTGATAATCTAATCCTGTTTCCTGGCATTACCTTTTTGCTGCTGGTTAGATTCTGTTAGTCTTTCAATTCTCTATATTCAGGGAATGAGAAAGATGAGTGGGAGGAGATAACAAGAGGAGAAAGTTCAGAGCAAGGTAAGTACATTGCACAAGTGAGTGCTGACAGCAGGGTGTGTGGAGGAATGCCTGTGTGTGTGTGTGTGTGTGTGTGTGTACATATTTAGTTTTTATGCAAGCCATTTTGGTGGAAGTGTTTCTCATACTTCAGTAAATATAATTTCTTCTCTTTAGAAGACCTCTGTGAGTCCAATCTGCCTCTTGCTCATCTCCCCAACCCACTGTTGCTAGTCACTTAATCAACAGAATAGATCCTTTAAAAGTTCATTGAAAATGCGTATCATGAAAAAACTATGCAGGGAACCAGCAGTTAGCGTAATGGCTATGTTGCTGGACTCCCACGTAGTCGACCGCGGTTTCGCGTCCCGGACCCAGTGGCTTAAAACACGCCGGGCACGTGTGCGTGCGTGCCCAAAATCCCGAGAGGAGAATGGAGGAGAAGGGATTGCGGCGTGACCATCCCCCCTGGGGGGTGATTTCTCGCTTTTTGTCTCTATGTCTCTCTCTGTCTGTCTGGCGAGCGCACGCGCCCTACAGTGAAAATCTCTCCAAAAAAAAAAACTATGCATAGATTTCAAATACTGAATTTTTATTGCATTATTTTTTTAACTGAGAAAGAAAAGGCACACTTCCTTCCTCAATGGAGTGTGGTTACACCACAATTGTTTTTCCTTTATTTCTCCTTCCTAACAGGATTTTGGGCATGCATGAACATATACCCAGTGAGTTTTCCAAGCCATAGGGGTGGGATTCAAACCATGGTTGGCCATGTGGGATCCAGGTCCCTGAACCACTGGGCTATGGAGCTGGCTCTTAAAAGTTTTTTGCACCAAAATAAACTCATAGTTTAAAAAGAAGTCATGTATGTACTTTTAAAAGTTTATTTACTCATTTATTTCCATAAGAAAGAGAGAGACTGACACACAGTTATCTGGACCCCATAACAAGGACTCCATGCTGCAATCCACCCTCAGTCTGAGCTGGCCCAGATAATGACCACATGCACATGCACCCAGCTTGCTCAGGTAGGTCCCAGGCCATGAACCCAGGACCTTTCCCACGCAGGTCCACCTGCACTACCATTGTACCACCACTTGACCCCATAAACTTGTACTTTAATTCCATTTTTCCACAAATATCCTTGTATACATTAGTGGAGAACCTTCCCGGTATCGGGCACTGAGATGCACTAGGATTCTATCAACGAACAGTTCTTGGGAGGCCCACAGTTTAAAAGGAAGGCAGATACAGACGGGAAGCTACACTTCAATGGAGTCAGCACTTACACGGGAAGCAGAGAGGGCATGGAGGAGGAAGCTCAACCTGAAAAGCAGAGGGGAGGAACTGGAGAACATAACCTGGAACAAGTGCATCTAAGCTGAGATCTGAAGGATGAGTTGGAATTTAACAGGTAAACAGGACGGAGAACGTTTCAGGCAGAGGAAACCACAAGGGTAAAGATTTGGAAGTGAAATTCTTCCAACACTTGGTGAAGCTCTGATGTCTGAGCTTAGATACACACTCCATCCTGAAAATAGTTTCAGGGGAGGTCTGGAGCCAGTGAGGCAACGGCCATAAGCCAAGGCTGAGAATCTTAGAAATCTTCATGCTCAGATTTAAACTGCTTCATTAGAAACATCTGAAATGTTCTCTTATCTTTAGAGTACTCAGAATGTAAGATGGTGAGCTCAGCGATTAGGGGACATTCCTTTTCGTGAAAAGGAACAGAAGCACTAAGTGTAGAGTAAAAGCCTGAGACAAACTGGCTGTCAAAATCCAATGTACAGAAAACAAAGAACATTCCTATAATTGCCCCCTCCATTCTGCCAGCCTACCACACACATTTACCTGGAGAGCTATGCAGAGTAGGTATTACGATTTTCATATTACTTTTTTTGTTTTTTTTTGCTATAGGGCTTGTGCGCTCGCCAGAAAGACAGAGACAGAGACAGAAAGCGAGAAATCACTCCACCAGGGGGCATGGCCACACCATAGTCCCTTCTCCTCCATTCTCCTCGAGGGATCTTAGGCATGCATGCACACATGCCCGGCCTGAGTTTAAGTCACTGAGTCAGGAACTCGAATCACAGCCAACTACATGGGAATCCAGCGATATAGCCATTATACCAACTGCTGGTCCCCATATTTTTATAGAAGATTAAACTGGGGCTCAAAAAGGAAAAGTATCCAGGTTATAGGTTCATTCATTCATTCACTGACTCAACAAACATTAAGAGAGCACATACTAGGGCCAGCAGAAGGAATAGCAATTAAGGTGCTGGACTCCCACATGGCCAACTGCAGCTTGAGTCCTGGACATGGTGGCTTGAAAAATCACACTGAGTACCTGTGCACGTGTGCCCAAAAATCCCAAGAGGAGAGTGGAGTAGAAGGGACTGCAGTATGGCCATCCTGCTTAGGGCAGGAAGTGATTTTTCACTTTCCCTCTCTCCGTTTCTCTCTGTTTCTCTCTCTCTCTCTCCCCTGCAAGCAC
This sequence comes from Tupaia belangeri chinensis, assembly GCF_000334495.1. Taxonomy (NCBI): domain Eukaryota; kingdom Metazoa; phylum Chordata; class Mammalia; order Scandentia; family Tupaiidae; genus Tupaia; species Tupaia belangeri. The sequence goes on along the minus strand of NW_006159713.1, from coordinate 300,106 downwards.
ACATATCCTATGGCAAAAACCTTAAAAAAAAAAAAAAAAAGCACCTGCTGTTGACAGGCAAGGTGCTGGGGATACAGTGGTAATAAGGCAGACAGATACTTTTAGGGCCAGCAGGTGGCGTGGTGGTTACGGGTGCTGGACTCCCACATGCGACTCTGGTTTGAGTCCAGAATCTGGTGGCTTGCTTTCTCACTTTCCCTCTCTCGCTCTCTCTCTCACCCTGTCCCTCTCTGGTCAAATTAAAATAGGCAAATAAATAAAGTTAAATAAAACTAATTCTTTTTTTAAAAATGGGAGAAAAAAAAAAAACAACAGACAGACACTCCCTACTCTTATTAAGAGTCAAAGTTCAAACCGGTTGAAATTCCCAATCTAATTTCAGTGTCCTTCCTAATACACTGTACTGCAGGTTGATATGTTGTCTCCAGTAGTCCAGTGGTTTGGGTGGTTACATCATTGCTTCACAGTTCTTGTCAGCACTTCCACTCCCAAAACATAGCATAAAATAAGAAACAGCATAGCTTTTATGCAAATGTATCTTCAGAACAAGTGCAGAATCAGATGCTCCCTGTAAGTCTCTCCCATATAGAAACTCCAAAGGTGGTTCTGACCTGGCTGCCTTTGAGAGTCTCTGAGAGGTTTTCCATCTTTCCATCCCACCTCCACCCTCTGCACTAGCCTAGAGCAAATATTTTCAAAATCTGCCCTTTTCCAAGTCTCCCCTCTACCCATTGTCTTACGGAAGTCAAGATGGGAATAGAGAGTCTTTCAAAATAAAGAGGGAAGACTGGGGAGAGGAGAGAAAGCAGGGAGGTAGCAAGGGAAGAGACTCCAAACCCATTTGGCTTAGTAGACGACCTTGGTGTGAACCAATCTGAGTCAAGGTCAAAGATGACCTGCAAAACCCAGCAGACAGATATCTCTACAAGATGCTTAAGAGAGGCTGGTATATCTTCCCTGAGCCTGGGCAATGTTATTTCCTGGGGCAATACAAGTCACAGAGGATGAAAGCTGATGACTGAATGTCTGGGGCTGGGTGGGAGGCCTTGCCAGGAGGTGGGGGTGGAGTGCAGAAAGGGAGAAGGGAGGAGACTTGGCTGGTTTTGCACAGACAAATCTCTTCATTTTCCAGACTGGAAAAAGCTGTTTGGGCTGTGCACATTTGCAGAGAGTCACGGTATTTACTATGCTTCCTGGCTCAACAGATTTCTTTTTGTCATTCAGTCAAATGCAGCTTGTATTTTTCATAGCCAGAGCTGAGCAGACTGTGGGGGCTCTTCCCCCACGTTGTGTTCAAAAACACATCATGAGGGACTCAAAAAACCCAGCTTACTTGGGCAGCAAGGATGGGTGGGGCAGCACAGCACATAGCAAAGACAAAGACCCATGTTTAGACAAACACTGTCTCCCCCTCAGAGGTGTACGGTTTTATTTTTCCAGCACATTTTTTTTTAACTGTAATAACAAACTGCTGAACTAGAAACTGATTCCTGTACTTTCCACATGCCTCTCAGTTGTCGATGTCGATGGAGGTATGGGTAGGGTACAGGAATAAAAAAGAAATTAAAAAAGACCTACTACACTAAACTAAATTAAATGTTAAACTAAAACATTAACCTAAACTAAAATATATATATAGTGGTTGGAAAAAAAACCCTTTTTGCCAAAATGTACCTCCTAAGATCTGTTTCTACCCACTGAAGTCTGTGTCGAGTTTTTCCCCCATGCAAACCAATTCTCCAATACCAGCTAGTATCCTATAATTTAATTCAATTCTGATACTCGGTCCCTGGATTGAGTATCTGATCCTACAGGTAAAGGTTCAGTCCCAGACTTTCCCACTTCAGGTGCCAGTTGCCAAGTCCTGGACCACCAGGATCTCTGGCCAGTCAGCTATAAATTCAGGTGGTTCTCACAACCCCCTCCTCTGGTTTGCTAATTTGCTACAAAGGCTCCCAAAGCTCAAGGAAACAGGTTTACCAGCTTTTTATGAAGGATACAAATCAGGAACAGTACTCAGGGAGGGAGACAGGGAGCTTTCAAGTCATCTCTGGGCCTACCACCTGTGTGTTCACCAATTTGGACCTCCTCACATCTCATTGTTCAAGAGTTTTTATAGAGGTTAATCTA
>NW_006159713.1:267237-297276 GCF_000334495.1 Tupaia belangeri chinensis | reverse complement strand
GAAGTTAGTGGGTGGGAATGGAAGTTCCAACCCTTTAATCATTTGATCTTTTGGGGGAACTAGCCCCACCCTGAGGCTGTCTAGGGGCCATTCTTAAATTGCCTCATTAACATAAACTGTGGTGTGATCAAAAGGGGTTCCTTAGGAATATGAAAAGACCCTCCAATTGCTCAGGAAATGTCAAGGGTTTTAGGAGTTCTGTGCTAGGAACCTGGGGAGAGACCAAATACATATTATATGTATGTATACATATATACATATATATACACACATATAAACAATATATATACACATACATATAATATATATATACATACATACATATTATTTATGTGTGTGTGTGTGTGAAATTAGAAAGTCATCTGATGAAATATTTTTGCTAAAACGTTCATTCAGTTCAGTAAACGCTAGTTGAGCATTACTTTACGCAAGGTATAGCACTAAGGATGAGGTGTCCTAGCTGACCACAGCGTTACATGCATTTTTCTTTTTTAAAAATAGTTTATTTATGTATTTCTTCCATGAGAGTGAGAGAAGAGAGAAACGCACCTCCAACAGGATCATCACACCTCAATTTATCCCCAGCCTTGGCCAGTGAGGACCATAGGGACATCCAATTACCTGGCTTATACACGGAAATCTCAGGACACAAACTGAGGAATCTTCTCATGTGGCCTCAGCTACACAGAGCATTACATTCCCACTGAGCCATCCTGGCTGACCCACTTTGCATTTTTAATAGGAAATAGTATGTGATCACAATGGCACGCAGAGTTAATGGTGGAACTTTAGGAGCCAAGGATGAGCCAGATCAGTAAGGAAAGTCTTTTGGGGCGGAAAGAGCGAGCTTTCCCAATCCCCTTCACATCATAATTCAAGGCTCTCATATGTATAATGCTAGCCAAACAACTATACTGGGAGTTTAGTCATCAGATATTGCTCAAATAACCTAGGAATCATTTGCCCAAGAGTTGAAGTAGGAATCTCATTCTTAGAGATGACATAACAACATCTTCAGACAACTTCCGATATCTCCAGGCAGGGTGAGTGTAAATAAATAGATACCCTTGGTGAGGCAGGTTAGTATCACCTGATGCAATATAAAAGTCTCTAAAACTCCTCTCCTCTGGCTTGGCAAAGCACAAAGCCATCTTGCATTAATTTAAAGAGAGAAAGAACACATGCAGATTTCTCAGACCTGCTTCTGGGCCAGGAGCAGGAGCCAAGACAAATTAAGAGAATGAAGCTGGGGAGGGAAGTAGGCAAGGGTCTTAGGGGACCAGAAGAATGGGGGAGCAAGGAATTTCATACAGTTCAAATTGACTATGCCAGATGTGGCTCATTTTGTTTTACTGTTAAAGACCATTATGAGCACAAGCAATGAAAGAAAAACTAGACATGATCAAAGAGTACAAAGTTTCAGTTAAATAGGAGAAATGAACCTTAGTGATCAATCTCGCAGAATGGTGACTATAAGAAATAATAATGCACTGTATATTTTAAAGATGCTTTAAAAAGTATAGTTTAGAGGCCAGCAGTTGTCATGGTGGTTAAGGCACTGGCCTCTCACATGGCCAGCTATGGTTTGTGTCCTGGACCTGGTAGATTGAAAATCACACTGTGTGTGTGTGTGTGTGTGTGTGTGTGTGTGTGTGTGTGCAGCCTAAAACCTCAGGAAGAGAGTGGAAGAGGAGGGATTGGGGCATGGCGATCTCACCTGGAAGGTGATTTCTCACTTTCCTTCTCACTGTCTCTCTCCAGTGAGTGCATATGTCCTATGGCAAAAACCTTAAAAATAATTTTTAAAAATTGTTTTATTTATTTTCTCTAAGAGTGGAAGAGATAGATGGAGAGATAGAGATAGAGACAGAGAGACAGTGCCCCTGACAGGGTCTTGATACTGCAATCTATTCCCAGCTTCAGCCAATTCTAGGTCATGGGCACACATGCTTCCTGAAATCAGGAAGGTTTTTGGACTCGAATCCAGAATGTTCTCATATGGGTCAGCCTCTCAGAGCATTGCATTTTACTACTGTACCATCGTAAAAAGAAAGTTTTTAAAAAATTAAAAAATGAATAAATAAAATTTAAAAACTGAAAAACAGACAAGCTAGATGTCATGAAAAGTTTTAAATTTTATGCATCAAAAGATGGGCCAGGTAGTGGTGGTACCATAACTGGATACATATAAGAAAGGTCCTGGGGGGACCAGCAGTTGATGTAATGGCTATGTCACTGGACTCCCATGTAGCAGACCATGGTTCGAGTCTTGGACCCGGTGGCTTAAACTCACGCTGGGCTAGGGGGCTGGCAGATGGCATGGTGGTTAAGAGTGCTGGACTCCCACACGGTTTGAGTCCCAGATTCGGCTTGCTTTTTCACTTTCTCTTTCTTTCTTGCTCTGTTCCTCTCTGGTCAAGTTAAAAAATGGATAAAGTTAAATAAAAATAATTATTAAAATAAATAAATAAATAAACTCACACCGGGCACGTGTGTGTGCATGCCCAAGATCCTGAGAAGAGAATGGAGGAGAAGGGGTTGTGGCATGGCCATCTCCCTGGGGGCTGATTTCTTGCTTTCTGTCTGTCTCTCTCTGTCTTTCTAGTGAGTGCACATACCCTATAGCAAAAACCTCTCCAAAAAAAAAAAGAAAGGTCCTGGGTTTGTGTTTCCCGGGACCTCCCTAAGCAAGCCAGGTGTGCACATATGCCCCTGCACATATGCTCACGTACCCAAAACTTAGGCTGGCTAAAAATGGGAGTGGATCACAGCATGGAGACCCTGCTGGGTCTGCCTTTCTCTTTCTCTCTCCCTCTCTTCACTCTCTCATAGAATAAGCAAATAAATAAACTTAAAAAAAAAAAATACTAAGCCAGCTCCATGGCCCGGAGGCTAAGGCAGCTAGATCCCACATGGTCAACCACAGTTTGAATACTGGACCTGATGGCTTGAGAAACATACTGGACACATATGTGCATGGCCAAAATCTTGAAAGGAGGGAGAAATGGAGGAGAAGTGATTGTGGCATGACCATTCTCCATGTTGAGAGGGATGCTTTCTCCCCTTCCTCTGTCTGTCTCTGGTAAGTACATGTGCCCTCCAGCAATATCAACAGAGTAAAAAGGTAACCAGCTTCGGGCCGGCAGGTGGCGTGGTGGTTAAGGATGCTGGACTCCCACATGGGCGACCATGGTTCAAGTTCCAGACCTGGAGGCTTTCTTTCTTTCTCTCTTTCTCTCTCTCTTGTCAAATTAAAATACATAAATAAAGTTAAACGAAAATATTTATTTTTTTAAAAAAAGGTAACCAGTTGATGGAAGAAAATATTTTTAAATTACATATCTGGGAGGGGATTCATATCCAAAAGATATAGAGAGCACCTACAGCTAAAATCAACATAATAAAACTTTATTTAAAAGGGGGACCAGAAAATGACATAATGGACTCCACGCAGTAGACCAGGTTCGAGTCCCAGACCCAATAGCTTCAAACTCACATCAGGCACGGGCGCGTGTGTGCCCAAGATCCCGAGATAACGGAGAACGGATTGTGGTATGACCATACCTCTGAGAGCTGAGTTCTCACTTTCTGTTTGTCTCTCTGGCAAGTGCACATGGCCTGTAGCAAAAATCTCTCTTAATAAATAAATAAGAGAGAAAAGGAATCGAGTAGACATTTCTCTAAAGAAGATACACAAATAACCAATAAGCACAAGAAAAAATGTTCAAAGTTATTAATCAGAAATGCAAATAAAAACTGGAAAGAGTTATCGCCTCACACCCACTAGGATGGCTATGTAGTATCAAGAAACAAACCAGAGGGTAACAAGTGATAGTGAGGGATAGTGAGGATTCAGAAAAATTGGAATCCTGTATACTGCTCATGGGACTATAAATAGGTACACTTGCTAGGAAAAGACAGTATGTTGGTTCCTCAAAAGTTAAAAACAGAATTACTGGGCCAGCCCATGGGCTAGTGGTTAGGTGGCTGACCACATGGCTGACCATGTGGTTTGAGTCCCAGACCTGGCAACTTAAAAAACACGCTAAGAGCATGTGTGTGCATGCCCAAAATCCTCAAAAGAGGGGGAAAAAAAAGAAGAGAGGGGATTACAGCATGGCCATGCCCCACAGGAGATGCTTTCTCACTTTCCCTCTCTGTTTCTCTCCAGCAAGTACACGTACCCTCTGGAAAAAAAAAAAAAATTACCACCTTATGATTCAGCAATTCCTCTTAATGTTTCAGGTTGAGCACCCCTAATTCCAGGATTAAAATGCTCCAAAGTCTGAAACTTTTTCAGTGTCAACATGATGCCACTGGTGGAAAATCCAACTGATCTTATGCAACATGTCAAAATATTCAAAAACACACAACTTATTTAGCAAATTCAAGGCAAAAAAGACTTGTCTCAGCTTCCGTCTGCTATAATAAGGTGTGTCCCATCTCTAAGATATCTCATTATGTATTTGCAAATATTCCAACATTTTTTAAAAGTCCCAAATATAGGGACCAGCAGTTAGCGTAATGGCTATGTCGCTGGACTCCCACGTAGTCAACCACGGTTTGTGTCCTGGACCTGGTGGCTTAAACTCATGCCAGGCGCGTGTGTGTGCGTGCCCAAGATCCCGAGAGGAGAACGGAGGAGAAGGGATTGCGGTGTGGCCATCTCCCCTGGGGGGTGATTTCTCGCTTTCTGTCTCTCTGTCTTTATCTTTCTGGAGAGTCCGCGCACCCTATAACAAAAACTTATCCAAAAAAAAAAATAAGTACCAAATATAAAACACTTCTGGACCCAAGCATTTTGGATAAGGGATACTCAACCTGTATGTTGCCAAAGGACTAAAAACAGAGTCTCAAAGAGATATTTTTATACCTATGATCATAGCAGCATTATTCACAAAAGTCATGAGATGGGGGCCAGCAGGTAGCATGGTGGTTAAGGACTCTGGAATCCTACATGGCTGTCCTCGGTTTGAATCCCGGACCAGGCGGCTTGCTTTCTGTCTCTCTGTCCCTCTCTGGTCAAACTAGAATGAATGAATGAATAAAGTTAAATAAAAAAATTCTAAAAAAAAAGTCACGAGATAGAAACAATCCAAGTGTCTATCAACGGATTAATAGATAAACAAAATGTGGTATATACACACAATAAAATATTATTCAGCCCTAGAAAGAAAGGAAATTCTGATAGGTGCTACAGCCTGGATAAACATTAAAGATATTATACTAAGTGAAAGAAGCCAATTACAAAAAAATAACTACTGTATGAGTCCACTTAAACTGGGTACTTAAAGTACTCAAATTAATAGAGATAAAGAGGAGAATGGTGGTTGTCAGTGGGGACGGCATGGGGGCAGGGGAGATGAGGATTTAGTTTTTAATTGATACAGTTTCAGTTTTATGAGAAAAGTCTGGAGATGGATGATGGTGATGGTTGCACAACACTATAAATGTATTTAATACCACTAAACTGCTCACTTTAAACATGATTATGACAGACTGAATGTGCAAAAGCTGAAAGCTTCTCCCTTAAGAACTGGAATAAGACAGGATGCGAACTTTCACCACTTCTATTCAACAGAGCACTGGACACTCTTGCAGGAGCAATTAGGCAATAGAAAGAATAAGGGCATCCAAATTGGAAGGGAGGAAGTTAACTTGTCTGTTTGCAGATGACATGATCTTTTTTTTAGAATTATTTATTCGATTTTATTATTATTATTATTATTATGTTTCCATTTGACCAGAGAGAGAGAGACAGAAAGAGCAAGTGACAAAGCAAGCCACCAGGTCTAGAACTATGGTTGACCATGTGGGAGTCCAGCGTCCTTATTTACCACGCCACCTGCCAGTCCCAGATGACATGATCTTATATGTAGATAAACCTAAAGAATGCACAAAAAAAACCTTAGAACTGATGAAAAAATTTGGTAAACCTGCTAGATACAAAGTCGACATATAAAATCATAATGTTTCTATATATTAATAACCAACTAACTGAAAAAGAAATCGAGAAAGCAATCTCATTCACAATAACTATCTCACTAACTAACCTAGGCTTACATTTAACCAAGAAGGTGAAGATCTCAACGATGAAAATTATAAAACACTGATGAAAGAAATTTAAGAAGATATCTAAGAACTGAAAGACATCCCATGTTCATGGATTGCAAGAATCAATATTGTCAAAATGATCATAGAATTTGCAATGGTTTGGATAATGATTTATCTCCCAAAGGTTCACATTTTGTAATGGCATTGGAAGGGGTGAGACTTAAAAGGTGAAGCTTAGTGGTATTGACTGGATCATGGATTGATCGTGTCGAATGAGGTGGATTGAGTTCTAGCTCTTGTGAGAGGGGGTTAGTTCCCAAGAAAGTGGGTTGTTATAAAAGACAACCAGGTCTCTCTCTTTCTGCACACATTCACCATCCTCTCTGTTTCTTTTGACTATTTTATGACACAGATGGCCTGATGTCAGCCCCACACCTTCAGACTTTCCAGTCACCAGAATCCTAAGCCAAATAAACCTCTATTCTTTATAGAGGTTTAAATCATCTATGGTAGGGCCAGTAGATGGCATGGTGATTAAAGGCACTGGACTCTCACATGGCCGACTGTGGTTCAAGTCCCAGACCTGGCAGCTTGTTTTCTCACATTCTCTCTCTCTGCCCCAAATTTTTAAAAAACAAGTAAATAAATAAAGTTAAATACAATAATTCTTTTCTAAAAATTTAAAAATAAATCACCCATGGTGTCTTAGGTATTTTTGTTAGCAATATGAGAGTGGACTAAGATAATAATAAATGAGCTATAGATTTAAAGCAAATACCTATCAAAATAATCACAGTAACACTGGCATTCTTAGTATCTTTTTTAAATTGCCACAGAGCACAAGCATTCACCAGAAAGAGAGAAAACATCTCCGAATAGAGCATGGTCACATCACAATCTCTTTTACTCTATTTCTCCATCCCATCAAGACTTGGGGTATGCAGGTACAAATGACTGGCATGATTTTCATCCTTCTAGGGTTGGGATTCAAACTGTGATCAGCCATGTGGTATACAGCTCCCAATGCACAGTGTTTTAACCACTGTGTAACAGAGCTAGTCTCCAAAAGCATTCTTCACAGGAAGAGAAAAAACTATAATAAAACTAATAAGAAATCACAAAAGACCCTGAAAAGCCAAAGCAATGATGGAATCGTGGAAGTATCATGATACCAGATTCTGAAATCTGGTACAATTGTACAAAGCTATAACAACCAAAACAGCCTGGCAGTGGCATTAAAACAGAAATACAGGGACCAGCAGTTAGCATGATGGCTATATCACTGGACTCCCATATAGTTGACCAGGGAATGAGGCCCAGACCCAGTGGCTTAAACTCACACCAGGCGCATGTGCATGCATGCCCATGATCCTGAGAGGAGAATGGAGGAGAGGGGATTGCAGCGTGGCCATCCCCCCTTGGGGGTGATTTCTCACTTTCTGTCTCTCTGTCTCTCTCTGTCTTTCTGGTGAGCACACATGCCCTATGGCAAAGAAAAACAAACAAAAAAAAACAAACAAACAAACAAAACACAACTCTCAAAACAAAACAAAAAAACAGAAATACAGATCAAAGGACAGAACAGAAAACCCAGAAATAAATCCACATACATTCAGCCAATTGATAAAGGCACCAAGAACATTCGCTGGGGAAGTGACAATCTCTTCAATAAATGGTGCTGGAAAAACTGAATATCCATGTGTAGAAAAGTGTAACTAGAATTCTATCTCTCATCATATATAATCAATTCAAAATGGATTGATAATTTAAAGACAACAAACTATGAAAATACCAGAATACAACATACGGGAAATACTTAAAGACACTGGACTAGGGTAAAGATTTTGTTTTTGTTTAAGATCCCAAAAGCTCAGGCATGAAATCAAAAATAAATGACATTATCTCAAAAGCACAGATATTAAATAAAAAATAAATGGCATTATATCAAACTAAAAACTTCCTCACAACAAAGGAAACAATCAACAGAGTTAAAAGACAACCTACAGAATGGGAAAGATTACTGTGACATATTCTTCCAACAGAGATTAATAATGTCCAAATATACATGGAACTAAAACAATTTAGTAGGAATAATAATAATAAAAAAATTTTATTTTTGAAATGGGTGAATGATCTGAATACATATTCCTCAAAAGAAGAGATACAAATGACCAAAAAGTATATAAAAACATCCTCAACATCACTAATCATTAAGGAAACACAAATCAAAACCACAATGAGATATTTTCTCACCCTAGTTAGGATGACTATTATCAAAAAAACAGTAACAAATGGTTATGAGGACAGGGAAAAAGCAGAACTCTTTTTTTTTTTAAGAATTATTTATTTAATTTTATTCATTCATTCATTTATTTTAATTTGACCAAAGAGAGACACACAGAGAGAGAAAGATAGAGAGAAAATGAGAAAGCAAGCCACCAGGTCCTGGACTTGAACCGTGGTTGGCTATGTGGGAGAGTCCAGGGCCTTAACCACCATGCCACCTGCTGGACCCAAAGCAGAACTCTTATACACCATTGGAAGGAATATATAACTACTATGGAAAACAGTAAGGAGAGTCTTTTTTTTTTTTTTTTTTTAGAAAGACGGGGGGGGACAGGAAGACAGAAAAGGACAGAAAGACAGAGACAGAAAGCGAGAAATCACCTCCCGGGGGGATGGCCACATCGCAATCCCTTCTCCTCCATTCTCCTCTTGGGATGTTGGGCATGAATGCACATGTGCCCAGTGTGAGTTTAAACCACCGGGTCCAAGGCTCGAACTGTGGTCGACTTCATAGGAGTCCAGCGACATAACCATTACGCCAACTGCTGGTCCCAGAGATTCTCTAAGAGGTTAAATATAGGACAACCTTTTGACCTAGTACTACCAATACTGGTTATATATCCAAAGGAACAGAAATAAGTATGTTGAAGAGATAGCTGCATTCTCATATTTATTGCAGCCCTATTCACAATAGCAAAGATATGAAATGAACCTAAATGTCCATCTATAGAAAAATGGATAAAGAAAATATGGTGTGTACACAAAACTGAATACTATTTAGTCATTAAGAAGAGAAAAATCCTTGGGCAAGCAAGTGGCATGGAGGTTAAGGTGGCTGGATCCCACATGGCTGATTATGTGGTTTGAGTCCCAAACCCATTGGCTTAAAAAACATGGCAGGTGTGAGTGCATATGTGTGTCCAAAATTCAAAGAGAATGAAGGAGAAGAGATTGCACCATGGCCATCCCCCTGAGAAATGATTTCTCACTTTCTCTCTTTGTCTCTCTCTCACAAGTACACATGCCCTATATCAAAACTAAAAAAAGAAAAAGAAAGAAAGAGGAAAAGGATAAAATCCTGTCATTCTAATCAAGATGGATTAGTTTGAAGGACATTATGTGATGTGAAAAAACCCAAGCCTAAAAAGAGAAATACCAGGGACCAGCAGTTAGCATAATGGCTATGTTGCTGGACTCCCACGTAGTCGACCAAGGTTTGAGTCCCAGACCCAGTGGCTTAAAACTCACGCCGGGCGCGTGTGTGTGCGTGCCCAAGATGCCGAGCGGAGAATGGAGGAGAAGGGATTGTGGTGTGGCTATCCCCGCTGGGGGGGGATTTCTCGCTTTCTGTCTCTCTGTCTCTGTCTGTCTGGCGAGCGCACACGTCCTATAGCAAAAAACCTCTCAAAAAAAAAAAAAAAAAAAGAGAGAAATACCAGGCCTAGAAAGAGAAATGCCTCATGTTCTCACTTATATAGAGAGACTTAAAAAATTGATCTCATAGGAGAGAGTAGAATAGTAGCTACTAGAGGCAGGGATGTCTAAGAGAAAGGTGGGATAAGAAGGTACTGGTTAACAGATCACAGGGTTTCTTTGGGAAGGTTGATGAAAATGTTCTGGAATTACACAGTGTTGATGGTTGTATAACATTTTACATGTACTAAAAACCCTTTTACTATAAAATTTGCAATGGTTAAAATGGTGAATGTAACATTTAGTGAATGTTATCTCAATAATAAACATGTAAAAATGGTTATGACAGTACATTGTATGTACATTTTAAACCATAAAAAAGAAAAAGAAATGCAGGAGTCCCAATTTAAAAAAAAAAAAAGCAAAAAAAGAGTGTTAACGGGTTTCCTTTCCAAAGTAGAGATACAAGGATGGAAAAATGAGTTTCAGTTGCTATGGAAATAAGAGTTGGCTGGGACCTGCAGGAGCAGCAGCTGGAGTGGAACAAGTGGCCGTGAAGCTGGCCTTGTGACAGAGGGGGCTTCCGGCTGGGGATAAGACAACAACAGGCTTCAGCAAGGAGGAGGTGGAAAGAAGAGAATAAAGGAAACAGAGACTGTCTCCAGACACTGGAGCCTATGAATTCTGCAGACATTTGGAGTGATACAAGATGGGCTATGTGTGCACGTGTGTCTGTGTTGCATATGTATCCCCACAGGGTAAGAAACAAGAAGCAAAATAAACCCAGTGCCTGAAAACCACCTATCCTGAGGACAAGAAAGCCCCCAAATGCTCAATGTCGAAAGAGGAAAGGCCTGCCATTTAGAAGCCTCTACAGGGATGGGAAAAATGCCTGAACAGGGACTGGCTGTCACACTTTGTGCTCACTTACCTTTTGTCCTCAGCACAGTTCTTCACATTGAAACTGATATGGGCCAGAAACACAGCCTACAGAACAAAATCCCCACAGGGCTGGTAGGACTGTGGGGGTGGGAAAGCTGGTTGTTCTCTTTTATCTGTACCTCTGGGTGACTATTTCTGCTTCATGGAGGAAGTCTCCATGATGCTGGGGCTCTGGGGTCTTATAGCCTGAGGCTTCAAAGGCATGTGTTCTCTGCATCACTTTCTCAGGAGATGTCTTGATTAGGCCTATTGGTGATGACAGGGTTCCTCAGCAGGGCCCCCAAGAGGGAATATTATGCTATTCTCATTCATAACCCAGTAAGGGGAACCCCCCCAGACCCTTTCCTTCAATTACAGTGTGTGTGTGGGGGTGTTTCTGAATTGTGAAAAGACTCAAACTTAGGCTTTTGACACTACCGTTGTATAATCGTATCATAATCTGTACATGAGGTAATTTCAAAGTTCATGGAAAAGTGAAATTAAAGTACAAGATTATTTTCATGCAATTTTTTTTTCAGAATTATTTATTTTATTTTATTTATTATTATTATAATTAATTTGACCAGAGAAAGAGGAGGAAAGTGAGAAAGCAAACTACCAGGTCCGAGACTCAAACTGTGGTCAGCCATGTTAGAGTCCAGCGCTTTAACCACCACACCACCTGCTGGCCCTGGTGCAAAACAAAATTGTTTTTTAAAGAATGCATTTTCCATGAACTTTTTCTTTTTTTTTTTTTTCTTAATTTGCCAGAGGGCATGTTCACTTGCCAGAGAGAAAGAGAGAGAGGGAAAATGAGAAAGCACTCTCCAAGAGAGATGCTGCTGCCACAGTCCCTTCTTCACTTTACTCCTCTTTCGGGATTTTGAACATGCATGCACACGTGCCTGGGATGTTTTTCAAGTCACTAGGTCTGCAATTTGAACCAAGCAGTTGGCCACATGGAATTAAGCCACCTCAATCACCATGCCACTGTCATGGACTTTATGAAAATCCCTGAGACACACTGAGAGGATCAAATAGTTTAAATTGACTACCATTTTTGTATCTTACTTTGCTGTACACTGAAAACCACAAATCACTGCTGTAAGAAGACATAAATACATGGAAAGACATCATGTTAATGGCTTGGAAGATTTAACATTAATGAGTCAATACTACCCAAGGTGATTAACGGATTCAATACATTCTCTGTCAAGATTACCCTCTGCTGAGGACAAAAAGTAAGGGAACACAAGTGTGATGGCCAGTCCCTATTCTGGTATTTCCCAAAAAAAATGGTAGCTTCTAAACGGCAGGCTTCTCCTCTTCTATCATTCAAAATCATTTGTGGATTTTCTTGCCTTCACTGACTTTTTCAAAGAAATTTAAAAAAATCCCTAATAAAGTTATTTTTCTTTTTAAAAACTTTTCTGAGAATATGTGCACTTGATGAAGAGAAAGACAGAGAGAGAAAGAGGAAGTGAGACAGCACCCCTATGGGGAATTGTCACACTGTAATCCCTTCTCCTCCACTTTTCTCACTTTCAGGACTGGGGTATGTGCACACACATACCTGCATGTTTTTCAAGCTGCTGGGTCCAAGAATCAAACTGCACTGTTGTACATGTAGGATCCAGCCACTTGAACCATTAGGCCATGAGCTGGCCCCATACTAAAATGATAGTAGAATCTCAAGTGACCACAAATAGTCAAAGTAATCAAGAAAAAGAACAAAGTTGGACAACACACATCCTGGTTTCAAAAATGACTACAAGGGCCAGCAGGTGGCATGGTGGTTAAGGTGTTGGAATTCCCACATGGCTGGCCATGGTTTGAGTCCCAGATCTGGCGGCTTTCTTTCTCTCTCTCTCTCTTTCTCTCTGTCTTTCTCTGGCAAAACTCATGTGAAAAAGAATATTAACAATAATTATAATAAATGAATAATTCTTTTTAAAAATGACTACAAAATAAATAATAACTTTTAAAATGTTGCTTTCTCAACAACAAAACTGTATTACAAAGTGGCAGTAATCAAAACAATGTGGTACTGGCATAAAGACATATACGGTAGCATATTTAGCATAGTGAACAGCAGTGCTAGAAGCCACATGGCTGATCATGGGTCCAGATCTCTGCAGCTATGGCCTGAAATACTCTGGTCATGTAAGCACATCCAAGATCCTGATGAGCTGGATGAATGGGGATGGGATTACAATGCAACTGGACCTTGTTGGGGTGGTTTTCTCTTCTCTCATGTGCACTCGCTATCATGAATAAAATACATAAACTTAAAAAAAAAAAAAAAGAAAGACATATAAACTATCAGGAAAGAATAGACTCAAGAAATAAATCCTTTTGTATGGTCAAATAATTTTTGACAAGGTGCCAAGACTATTCAATAGGGAAAGGGGAGTCTTTTTGACAAATAATGTGGGAAAACTGAATGTTTACATACAAAAGAATGAAGTTCTACCTCTACTTTATACCATATAAAAATTAATTCAAAATTAATGAAAGACCTAAACATAAGAGCTAAAAGTATAAACTCTTACGAAAAAAAATTGGGAAAAAGCTGTATGACATTGGATTTGGCAATGAGTGCTTGACTAGGACACCAAAAACACAGGCAACAAAAGAAAAAAATAGACAAACTGAACTTCATCAAAATAAAAAACTTTTGTACAGCAAAGGACATAATCAGTAGAGTAAAAAGACAACCCGCAGACAGGAGAAAATATTTGCAATTACATATCTAATAAGAGACTGAGATCTCAGATACACATAGAACTCTCACAATTCAACAAGAAGGAAAACAAACAACCCAGCTTGATTTAAAACTGGGCAAAAGACTTGAATAGATATTTCTCTTAAAAAAAAAAAAAGTCAAAAATGCCAATAAGCATGTGAAAAGATGCTCACAACCACTAATCATTAGGAAAAGGCAAATGAAAACCATGCAAGATAACACTTCATGATAGGATATGATAACTATTACCAAAAAGTATGTACAAAGAAAAACCTCTAGAAAATAATGTGTGTGGGCAAAGATGTGGAGAAGTGAGCATATTTATTCATTACTGGTGGAATAAAAGATGGTGCAGTAACTATGGAAAGTAGTATGGGTATTCCTCAAAAAAATTACCCTTTGATCCAGTAATTCTTTTTTTTTTTTTAAGTTTCACATAAAATTTCAAAATTTTAATAAAATATGTTGAGGATCCAATATAAAATAAGTTTAGCTATAAATTCTTCTGAACATTTAGGCACATTCTTATCTTCTTATTCCAAAGACACACATGTGGGCTTGCATTCTGAAATAATATAAACTGACACATGTATGTGACATACATGGGACAAAATAAGGCATTAACAGAAGTAGAAAAGTTAGTTAACTACAGGACAAGCAGATGGCCTAATGGTTATGTTGCTGGATTCCCACATAGTTGACCATGGTTTGAGTCCCAGACCCAGCAGCTTAAACACGCTGGGTGTGTGTGCGTGCATGCCCAAGATCCTGAGAGAAGGGTCATCCTCTCTGGGTGTGGGGGGAGGGGAGGGTGATCCCTCACTTTCTGTCTCTCTTTCTTTCAGGCAAGTGCACACACCATATAGCAAAAACCTCTCTCTCTCAGCTTTAAAATGGTTTCTTGTCTGAATATTTTGGGAGTCTAGGAGATGGGTTTAGAGCACACACCTGGACACACCTCCGATCCAGCAATTCTATTCTAGCCATATATCCAAAAGAACCAACAGCAGAACTTGAATAGATATTTATGCAACCATGTTCACAGCAGCAATATTCACAACAGCCAAATAGTAGAAGCGATTCAACTGTCCATCAACAGATGACTAGATAAACAAAATGTGATGTATATGTACAACAGAATACTATTTAACTTTTTAAAAGAATGAAATTCTGACACACACAACATGGATGAATCTTGAAGACATAATGGTAATTGAAATAAGCCAGTCAGCAAAGTACAAATTGTGTGTGATTCTGCTTATAGGAGGTACTTGGCAGTCAAACCCATGGAGTCCAAAAGTAGAAATGATGGTGGCCAGTGGCTTGGGAGAGGGTGAATGGGGAGTTACTTAATTGAGGCAGAATTTCAGTTGAGAAGATTTTTAAAAATTCTGGAGGTAGGAGCCATTAGGTGGCATGGTGGTTGAGGTGTTGGACTTCCCACATAGCCAACCACAGTTCAATTCCGGACCTGGCGGCTTGCTTTCTCACTTTCCCTCCCTCTCTGTCTCTCTCTAGTGAACTGGTGTGAAAAAATAATAATGATAATAAATAAAATAAAATAAATAATTCTTTTCAAAAAATTCTGGAGATAGGGTGGTTAAAGTGGCTGGATCCCACCTAGCTGACAGCACAGTTGGAGTCCTGGACCTGGTAGCTTGAAAAATACTCCAAGTGTGTGTGTGTGCACATGCTCAAAATACCAAAAGGAGGAAGAAATGAAAAAGAGGCAACTGTGATGTGGCCACCCCCTCTGCAAAGTGCTTTCTAAATATTTTTTCTCTTTCTTTTTCTCTCTGTCTCTAGTGAGAAGACACGTTATAACAATAAATAAATAAATTCTGGAGCTGGATGGACGGTGGAGATGGTTGCATAACAATGTAAATACACTTAATACCATTGAACTGTACCCTTAAAAATGGATAATACGGGGGTCAGAAGATGGCATGGGAGCTAAGGTACTAGATTCCCACATGGCCGACCATAGTTCAAGTCCTGGACCTGGAGGCCTGAAACTTACACTGGGTGCATGTGCATGTGTGTCCAAAATGACAAAAGACGGATGGAGGAGAAGGAATGGCAGTGTGGCCATGCCCCCTGGGGGGTGATAGTTTTACTTTCCCTCTCTTTGTCTCTGTCTCTTTCTCCATACCTATGGCAAAAACTTAAAAACAAATTTTACGGTTAATATGGGTATATTTTATGTCAGGTATATTTTACCACAATATAGTGGAAGTGACCAAGAACCAGCCTCTCAACCTCTGAAAAATTTTGCCCTCACAGGCTGCCCCATTAGGCCCAGTCAGCACCCAGGATATATATGGCCTTTTCCCTGCTTACTTTATGTTGTTGAAACTTACCATAGGTGCAAACAAGCTTGTGTGGGAGACCAGTGCATGCAGGAGGGAGAGAAAGATGAACAAAGACAGGATTGTTCAGTGGGAGGACAGTGTATCCAACTTGGACACAGAGTCTAAATTGATGAGGGTCATAACAAGAGTGGGTGCTTTGGCAGCTCCAAGGAGGAGAGGGAACTTCTTGCTTGGCTCTCAGGCACTGTCACAGAGGAAGTGGTACTTAAGATGTACCCGAGGAAATAAGGTTTTAGAAGTGGTAGAGGCTACATCAGGCAGGCTGTTTGTTTGGTTGGAATGTCGTATGACCAGGAGGCAGCACAGCAGTTGGGAGAGTACGCAGGATTATCAGGGGAGAGGAGGTGACCAGGAAGAAGGTGAATCTATATGGGAACATCTGTCATACAACTCTGTCATCTTGTTACCTTGGAAGGTAAGTCTGGATTCAAAGCCAGATCCAGAAGGAATATGAATGCCAAACCAGGAATATTAACAACTTATTTTTATAGAGGACTCAACCATACTCCTTATTCAATAACCTTAAACAGTAGGTAACAGTACTAACTTTATCTTTCAGCAGAGAAAACTGAGGCGCAAGAGGGTAAGCAATGAGCTCAAGGGCATACAGAACCAGTAAGTGGTGAAGCTGGAGTATAAACCCTCTGCTATAGTTTAGATGCTCTCCCCCACAAATTCATTGTTCAGACTTAATTATATCATCAACATGTTAAGTGAAAACTTAGTCCCTTTATGGTGTCCCAAGGTGGGGCCTTTGGGTGTGATAAAGTCATTAAGGCAGGCCTCCTACCATTGAGTTCTAGAAGGTTTATAAGCAGAGGGAGTGAGACCAGAACAAATTAGAAAAATTTACAGACATAGACCTCACCCTGCTCCTCTCAAAGTTCTGCCTTCTGCCATTTTGTGATGTCTTTGGACTTTCCATTCACCGGAATCATGAGTTACAAATAAATCTCTATTTTCTTTGTAAACCATCCAGTCTCTGGTATTTCTGTTAGTGACACAAATAATAGACTAAGACAGCCTACTTGGGTTTATAACTCTACATATGAGAAACACATCGGCAACTAGTTTAAAAACACAAATTCCATTCGCAATGGCCAAAGCTGGAATAATTTGAACAATGAAACAAAGTTGTATTGGATTATAACCCAGGTTATAAAACAAACACCCATGAGTTCAACCTCATAAAAAAAAAAAAAGGAAACTTAATAAATAGGAAAGAAGAATCAAATCTCCAGCGCAGAAAAATACCAAATAAATTAGCTACCCTAAAGAAGAGTATAACTCCCCTCTCCCTTAACATGAGCTACACATAGTCTCAACTTTTCTGTAAACCTAAACTGTCCTAAAAATATAGAGTCTGTGAAAACCAACAAATTCCTAGGTTGCACCCTCAGAAACTGGTCCTGTAAAATGCATTTGGATAGGTAAAATGTTATAAATGCAGACAACCCCACTGGCTGCCTGCTGATTGATTGAAAAGAAGGAGCAGAGGGCGGAACTGTGGTTTGGTGGTTAAGGCAGCTGGATCCCACGAGGCTGACTGTGCAGCTTGAGTCTGGAACATGGTGACTTGAAGACCATTCTGGGTGTATGTATGTGTATGTGTGAGTGCCCAAAATCCCCAAAGGAAAGAGAAATGGAGGAGGATTGTAGTGTGATCATTCTCCATGGGGGGTGCTTTCTCACGTTCCCTCTCTCTATCTGTCTCTCTCTGGTGAGTGCGTGTGCCCTCTGCTAGAAAGTTGTTTAAAACAAGGAGCGATACAGCAGCATCTACAGAAAGGAAAGAGTCCACAGGGAAAGTGTGTGCTTCCCCTCCACCAGACTTTCTGAGGTTAGGGACAGTGCTCCTCTTGTGGCAGCCTTCCTAGGATAAAGAATAGATCTGCTTTTCCTGACAGGACTGCCCTTGAGGGCAGGGGCCATCTTTCCTCCAGAGGAGCTACAGGAAGCCTCCCTCAGCAGCTCTAAGTGCCACAGATTCTCTGCTTATTTTTCTTTTAGGTAAGTCAATGTTCTCTAAATGATAGAAAGAAAAGTCATGTACATAATACATATATATAAAAAAAAAAAAGGGACCAGCAGATGGAAAAATGGTTATGTTGCTGGACTCCCACATGGCTGACTGCAGTTCGAGTCCCGGGCCTGGTGGCTTCAAACTCATGCTGGGCATATGTGCAGGCATGTTCAAAACCCCAAGAGGAGAAGGGAGGAGAAGCGACTGCAGCATGGCCAAACCCCCCTGTGGGGTGATTTCTCACTTCTGCCTGCCTCTGTCTCTCTGGTAACTGTATGTGCCATATAGCAAAAATCTAAAACAATAAAAATATAAAAAATAAGTAAACCGCCAGAGGGCATGCATGCTTGCCAGAGAGAGAACCCCAATGGGGTATGGTCATTCCACAATCCCTTCTTCTTCACTTCTCTATCCTGTTAGAATTTGGGAACACACGTGAGCTCTGTGTATTTTTCAAGCCACTAGGCCTAGAATTCAAACCATGTTGACCATGTGGGATCTGGTCCCCTGAGCTACTAGTTTTCACACTGACTTCATAATGTACATTTTTAAAGGCTGGCCAGAAGGTCTGCTTGTTCTAAAGTAATAAGACTCCTAACTCTACGGTAAGTAGAATCAGTGTCAACAGCAGCAAACTCTGTTGCTTGGGCTGATTGCCCACGCATCCTCTCCTGCCTCGCTGCCCTCCAGCACCCCTTGTACAATGGCCCGAGTTACAGAGAAATAATAGCCGCAGTAACAGCTTAAAACTGTGATGCTGCCAATCCTATAAAGAAACAAAACCTGACATCTCAGCAAACTAACTGCTGCTGCCGCCTTTTCTTTTCTTTTCTTTTCTTTTTTTTTAAAAAGCAAACTGCTTCTTGATTGTGAGAAATTGCTATTGGGTTATCATTAAGTGACCCCATAACGTGATTTGAGGATATATTCTAGTGAAATGTATATAATGCCTGTGATTCTTATCTGCAAATGTCTTTAAGGACAGGACAGGATATGTCTCTTGACAAGCAGGAAGAGCAAAGTCTGGAAATCAAATCAAGACTTGAAAATTCTAAAAAAAAAAAAAAAAAAAAAAGCAGGCCAATGTATTAGCATACAACAGAGAGTAATGGTGACACGTAAGAAAAAATGCAATTAACAGGGGCTGGACAGTGGCCTGGTGGTAAAATATGACACTCTGGGAGGCTGACCCACCTGGGAGAGTGCCAGGTTCCTGTCCAGTGGACTCAATGAGGTCACCGGGCACATGTGTTTCCATGATCCAAGGCTGGCTGAAGCTGGGGGTGGACTGCAGCATCAAGACCCTGTTGGGGGTACTGTGTCTGTCTCTGCCTCTCTCTCTCCCTCTCTGTGTCTCTCTCACTAATGAAAGAAACTGTATGGACCAGCTGGTGACGTGGAGGTTAAGGCAGTTAGATCCCACATGGCTGACTGGGTGGTTGGAGTTCCAGACCAGGTGGTTTGAAAAACATGCCAGGCACGTGTATGTGCATGCCCAAAGGGACTGTGGCATGGCCATTCCCACCTGGGAGGCTGGACTTTCTCACTTTGCCTCTCTCTGTCTCTCTTTCTCTCTCTAGCAAGTATACATACCCTGTAGCAAATTAAAAAAAAAAAGTTAAAAATTTTAAAAAAGAAAAAGCAGTAACAAAGAGCAAACCTTTGAGAGTCTGTCTTGTCTCCTACACTGCCTTGAGTAGTGCGAGTTCTGAAAAACCTCCCTGGGCTTTACAGGCAGCTCTGATGTCTGGCCAGAGTTTCCTGGAATACTCTCTTGATAAGGATTAAGGCTGGTCCAGGGAATAGAAGAAAGGAGAAAAGGTGTGGTGATTGATTAGTCATGTCTACCACAACCACAGGGATGGGCAATGTACCAGCAGTGCTGCATTCTGGACTCATGTACCCTCAGAGGATCCATATACCTTAGGTTAGCCTGGCTATTAAAATCATTCATCTTGTTCACGTTGGTTTGACTCCCCAAATACCGACCCTCTCACTGGAGTTCAGCGGCATTCCCTGTAGACAATCCCACAGGGAAAAGAATGTGCTGACAAGCTGACATTAAGGTTTCAGGCTGCTTTGTAGTTCCTTCTCCCATTGTGATTTAATATATTTGTGGTCTGGCTTCCTCACCAGGCTCCTGTGAATTTGGTTAATCCAGTCCTTTCAGTCTGATTAGCTCCAAATGCAATAAAGAACATCCACTTCTGGCCTGCAAAGAACCAGGATCCTCAGCCTCTAGCTCCCTGTGCTGCTGGCCCCAGGGGCTTCTCCTAGAGGAACCAGCTAGCCTCCCCCTTTGACATCACTACTGAGCTGCCCTTTGCCAATCACCCTAACCACAGCCATCTACCCTGAGCCCAGAATGAGCTGTGAGAGACCTGCAAAAAAAAAGTGCTACAGCAACAAAACTAACTTCATGTGTTCTGTGGAATAAAAAAGAATGAGGAAGAAAGAGGCCCTGTGCCGGGGGTGGGGGTGGGTGGGGAGGATTTGCCGAGAACACACCAGAGTTTCCTGGAATACTCTCTTGATAAGGATTAAGGCTGGTCCAGGGAATAGAAGAAAGGAGAAAAGGTGTGGTGATTGATTAGTCATGTCTACCACAACCACAGGGATGGGCAATGTACCAGCAGTGCTGCATTCTGGACTCATGTACCCTCAGAGGATCCATATACCTTAGGTTAGCCTGGCTATTAAAATCATTCATCTTGTTCACGTTGGTTTGACTCCCCAAATACCGACCCTCTCACTGGAGTTCAGCGGCATTCCCTGTAGACAATCCCACAGGGAAAAGAATGTGCTGACAAGCTGACATTAAGGTTTCAGGCTGCTTTGTAGTTCCTTCTCCCATTGTGATTTAATATATTTGTGGTCTGGCTTCCTCACCAGGCTCCTGTGAATTTGGTTAATCCAGTCCTTTCAGTCTGATTAGCTCCAAATGCAATAAAGAACATCCACTTCTGGCCTGCAAAGAACCAGGATCCTCAGCCTCTAGCTCCCTGTGCTGCTGGCCCCAGGGGCTTCTCCTAGAGGAACCAGCTAGCCTCCCCCTTTGACATCACTACTGAGCTGCCCTTTGCCAATCACCCTAACCACAGCCATCTACCCTGAGCCCAGAATGAGCTGTGAGAGACCTGCAAAAAAAAAGTGCTACAGCAACAAAACTAACTTCATGTGTTCTGTGGAATAAAAAAGAATGAGGAAGAAAGAGGCCCTGTGCCGGGGGTGGGGGTGGGTGGGGAGGATTTGCCGAGAACACAGGATAGAGAGTAAGCAGAAAGAACTGGCGATGTTTCACCCAGAGCAAGGAAGGTCCAGCAGAGCCAACCAGTTCTCTGTCATTGAATATCTGAAGGATGTAGTGGCGAAAAGGGACAGATTATTCTCTGAGGTTCTTGAAGAAAGCACGGCAACCAAGAAGTGGTGGATATAGGGAGACAAATCAAGAAAAGAGGAACTTTTGGGACCAGCAGGTGGCGTGGTGGTTAAGAGCACTGGATTCCCACATGGCCGACGACTGCAGCTTGAGTCCCAGACCTAGTGGCTTTGTTTTTCTGCAGCTTGAGTCCCAGACCTAGTGGCTTGCTTTCTCATCAACCCCTACACACACACACACACACACACACACACACACACACTCTGTCTCACTCTGTTCAAATTTAAATAAAGAAATAAATAAGTTAAATAAAAATTATTTTTAAAAAAGAAAAGAGGAACTTTTTAAGACAGTTTTCTTCTCATTTCAGTTATTCGGACTCACCTGTGCATTTTTCTTTTGTCAAATTTATGAGAAGCAGCATAATCCTCCTAACCAACAGCACAAGACTGGAGCAGGACCCCTTGGGTTTATTTTCTAGTTCTGTCAATTACTAACTATATCACTTTGAGCAAGTTACTTAACTTCCCTATGCCTGTGTTCTCAGCACAGCAGTAAAACTGGCCTAGTAATAGTATCCACCTCAAACAGCACTTAACCCCATAGCATTTAGGTGAGGATTAATTGAATTATACATGTACTTAGCAGAGTGCTTACTTAGCACAAAGCATCAATAAGTGGTGGTTATTGTTATTTTAAATTGTATTCTCTTACCAGTTTTAATATTATTTAATTACTTATTTTAATGCATTTATTTAGATATGGGTGGGTTTTTTTGTTTGTTTTTGGGTGTTTTCTTTTTTTTTTTTTTGTGCTCCCTAGAAAGAGACAGAAATAGAGAGAGGGAGAGTGAGAAAGCATCCCCCTATAGGGAATGACTCTATTTCTCCAATTTTTCAGTGTGTTTCTCAAGCCACCAGGTCTGGAACTTAAACCATATGGTTGGCCATGTGGGATCCAGCCACCTTAACCCAAAAGCCACCAGCTGACCTTTAAATGCAAGATTTATATGAATTTATATTATGTGTTTATTTTTAAGTTTTTCCTCTAGGGTATGTGCACTCAGCAGAGAGACCAAAAGACAGAGGGGAAAGTGAGAAATCACTCCCCGTGGGTATGGCCACACCGTAGTCCCTTCTCTGTACTCCTCTCAGGTTTATGAGTATACCCATGCCCTGGAGTATTTTTCAAGGCACTGGGTTCGGGATTTGAACTGTGCAGTCAGCCATGTGGGATCCAGCCAACCTAACCACCACACCACCGGCCAAACCTTAAGTTACTATCATCTATGCAAAGCCAGTAACACTTGCCACGCATAGGTAGAAAGTAGAAAAATAAACATAAAATGAAACAATGTTATTAAATTGTTACTATTTTAATAACTATTAAATGGTTCTATTTACTATTCCTTGCTTAATGCCCTGAGTTGGAGGACTGCAGTCTTTTTCATTCAAAGGGAGTGGAGCAAATGTTATAAAAGCATTCTAGTACTTCCCTGAGATGTTATTGACAGCAGTCAGAAGGAAGAGTCTGCAAGTTCAAGGAAGTGAGAGGTCAATGTGGTTGAGGCACCTGCTCTGGGGCAGGAGGGCAGGCTGAGGGTGCTGGGGAGGCAGACAGGGCAGGATCAAAGAGACCAGTCAAAAAGGGAATGCCTTTCCTACTGAGACTTCACGCTCTTTAGCACCGTGTCTCACGCTGTACCACACATCATCTCATAAGGCCCCAGCGGCATGAACAGCACACTCACCAAGCAGAGGCAGATGCTGCGGGTGCCCTGCCAGCCTCCCTGGTGCACTCCAAGGTTACCTGCAGACACGTTCCAGACGCCTGCTGCCTCTCACTTCCTTCTGCCCTAAATCATTTCCTGGCCAGAGTATACAGAGCAGACAGTGACACTTTATCTCTCTCCAGCAAATGCACCTGCCCTTTAGTAAATTAACTAATGGCACCTGCCATTTAGTAAATGAATAGGACAGGCCACTGAGTCAGACAGGAAAGGTTTTACGAGCAGCCCTCCACCAATGAGGGATGAGAATTGGAGAAAACCACCCCCCCACACACACTCCCCAGCTTCTCTGCCTCTTCGTGGACCACTTCTGAAATGTGTTCCACCATCTCACCGAGGGTCCCTGAGAGATCAAGTCCTTGTTGCCTGAGCGGTAACTCAATTCAACTCATCCTATTGGGTCGCTGGAAAAGTCATCAAGTCTTCTTTTCTATGTAAAAATGTGTCATGACTTTTCCGACAACCCAATATATTACTCTCCTTTCCTCTGTTCACTTCACTCTCTCTGGGCATTCTGGGATCACTTCCCAAATAAGTGAATTTCTGGCACCTAAATCATTGTCTCATGGTCTGCTTTTGGGGAAACCCCAAACATGGCACAGTCTTAACTTTCTGAAAATGGAAGGAGTTGTCCAGCGAGAGCGTAAGTTCCATTTTATTCGGGCACTCGAGAAATGGCTGCAGGGACCAGGTGGTGGCAAAGCATTAATACAACTGCGATCACATGGAAAAGGTCCTGGGTTCATATCTAGAAACCTCCCTGAAAATGCCAGTTCAGCTGAGACTGGGGGTGGATGAGAGCATGAAGACCTGGTTAGGGTACCTGTCTCTTTCTGTGTCTCTCTCATGGAATAAATAAATGAATAAACTTTAAAAAGAAAGTTAAAAGAAAATTAAAAATAAATGGCTGTAAATGTTCAACAGCTATTTATGGGTCAGGCAAGGATTCAACTATTCAATAGACAGGCATTTACTATCCTTCTGACTAGCAGGTCCCATGGATCTTGAGTAAGAGCTGGTAAACTACAGCCCATGGACCATAACTTGTTCACTGACTCTTTTCATACCACCTGTGAGCAAAGAGTATTTCTCACATTTTTAAATAGTTGGAAAAAATTAAAAGAATAACATTTGTGACATGTAAAAATGTCATGAAATCCAAGCGTCACATGTCCCTAAAGTGTTATTGGAACACAGCTCTCGTTTTTGACATACCATCTATGACTGCTTTTATTCTATGACAGCAGAGTTGATATAGTCATCCCTTGGTATCCATGGGGATTGGTTCTAGGGACCCTCTGAGAATACCAAAATCCATGGATGCTCAAGTCCTTTATATAAAATGGTGTGACTACACATATCCTCCTGTGTAGATTATCTCTAAATTCCCTATCATGCCTAAAAGAATATAAATGCTATGTTAAGTAATTGCTAGCAGGTGGCGTGGTAGTCAAGGTGATTAGATCCCATGTGACGGTGTGGTTCAAGTCCTAGACCTGATGTCTTGAGAAACACACCAGGGTGTGGGTGCATGTGTGCCCAAAATCCCAAGAGAAGAATGGAGGCGAAGAGATTGTGGCATGGCCATTTCCTCTGGGAGGTGCCTTTTCACTTTTCTCTCTCTCTCTGCACACATACCCTCTAGCAGATGAAAAAAAAGAAGAGTTGCTATACTATTGGGTTGTCAGAAAAGTCATGATATATTTTTTCTGTGTTTTTCTGTGGGAAAATGCATCTTGACTTTTCTGACGACCCAATACACTGTTAGGGAATAACAATGAGAAACAAGATGACATGTTCAGTATGTAGGCCTAATGACACAGTACACATCAGTAACAGTATAACATTTTGGATCTGTAGATGAAAATCCGTGGATACAGAGAGCTGACCATCTTGCAATTGAAACTATAAGGTTCACAAAGTTGAAAACATTTACCATCTGGACCTTTACAGAAAAAGTTCACCGGTCCCTGTTCAAGGTCACTACCTGGCAAGGATAAGAGGTAGCAAGAAGACAAGCTGCCCCATGAATGGGGAGCTGGAGCACCAGACCGAGAATGAGAGGGTGGTTTGAATTAGAGCTTCTCTTTTCTGTCTTTTACATCTTTGTGACCATCCTCATCCACCTTCTGTCCTCTTTAGGTTTATTTATTTTTTAAAAGAATTATTTATTTAACTTTATTTATCATTATTATTTTTTAAAGAATTATTTTATTTAAAATTCTTCTTTTGTTTTTTAAAGAATTATTTTATTTAAATTTCTTCTTTTTTTTTTAAACTTGACCAGAGAGAAACAGAACGAGAGAGATGGAAAGTGAGAAAGCAAGCCGCCAGGTCCAGGACTCAAACCACTGTTGGCCATGTGGGAGTCCAGCGCCCTTAACCACTACGCTACCTGCCGATCACTATCATTATTATTTTTTGAAATTTGCTACAGGGCACACACGCTCACCAGAAAGAGAAAGAGAGAGAGAGAGAGAGAGAGAGAGCGAGAGAGAGAGGGAGAAACTGAAAAAGTAAGCCTCCAGATTTGGGACTCGAACTGTAGTTGGCCATGTGGGAGTCTAATACCTTAACCATCATACCATCTACTGACCCCCCCACCCCCATTCTGTGGGGTTTTAGGATTTTTTTTTTTACCAAGGCATTAACATTTTTATTTATTTATTTTAATTTTTTCATTGTAATTTTATTGCCAGAGGGCATACACATTTATCAGAGAGAGAGAACAGTGAGAAAGCACCCCCACGTCATGAGGGGTGGTCATGCTACAATACAGGGCACACACGCTCACCAGAAAGAGAAAGAGAGAGAGAGAGAGAGAGAGAGAGCGAGAGAGAGAGGGAGAAACTGAAAAAGTAAGCCTCCAGATTTGGGACTCGAACTGTAGTTGGCCATGTGGGAGTCTAATACCTTAACCATCATACCATCTACTGACCCCCCCACCCCCATTCTGTGGGGTTTTAGGATTTTTTTTTTTACCAAGGCATTAACATTTTTATTTATTTATTTTAATTTTTTCATTGTAATTTTATTGCCAGAGGGCATACACATTTATCAGAGAGAGAGAACAGTGAGAAAGCACCCCCACGTCATGAGGGGTGGTCATGCTACAATCCTTTTTCTTCCATTTCCCCTTCCCATCAGCGTGTTGGATGTGCATACACACAGGCTGTGCATGTTTCTCAAGCTGCCTGGGCCAGGACTCAAACCATAGTCAGTTTGTGGTTTCCAGCTCCCACTGCACAGTGTTTAACCACTGCCCTATGGGGCCAGCCCAGCATTAATGTCTTTATACCAGGAATATTTATATTTATTAAAAGACATGAGAACTTTTCTTCTCTGCACTCTGCCACCGTCCCAGTGTGTTTCATCCACCCTTGAGGGGTTTGGCTGCCACTTGGTTACTGATTCCTCTTCCAACCAAACCAAACCTTCAGCCCAGAACAATATCCAAATATCTTCTCAACATGAGATTAAGATGGGGTTGGGGTGCAGTTTGCTGCATACCAGTGTAACTGTGAGCAAATCATGTAACAGGATGGGGTATCAATTTGTCACCTGTCAAAGGTGGGAATGACCCTGTCCAGCCTGCCAGGATTACTGTCCTAATTGGACGAAATGAGTGCTGCCTGCCCCAGACTCTCTCTTCCGCATATTATTGAATTATCGCACCTCTGCCCCCTTCGACCTCCATGCTCCCCACTCACTGGCTCTCCTTGAGTTCCCTGACCTCACTAAGTCTTTGGACACCTCTAATCTTTGCCTGTGCTGCACTTTCTGCCCAAAACCTGTTTTCCCCCTCACCTGACTCCTTGACTGCCAAATCAATACATAACCTTGTTTTATGGGTGTTTCTGTTTAAAGACACTGTATTCGACACATACTGTCATTGCATTAACATTGAACACAGCCAGCAGGACTATAACTCATGCCTGAGTGAAGCTTATCTAACATTTTCTCCACAAGGCAGATCACGGCCTCCTGGTGCATGAAACACTAGACAGCACTTTAGCACTGTGCCTGGGGGCCATTTTAGAGAGCCAAAACACCAACAAAAAGCACAAAAATGCAAACTATGCGACACTGAAGAGACTGCAAGAAGGAGGCTTGTTTATAGGATGAGAGCTGACATGAGGAGGCAGTGCATCCCCGTTTGACCTCAGCTGGGAACGCACGCACTGGGTGACGATTTTGTCACTGCTCTGAACACATCCATAGATGACTGGGAAAACGCCATGGATATTGATTTGGGGGTTACAAACACATTTTAACAAATAGATAAGTTCACAAATACAGAACTTACAAATAAGGAGCCACTGTACTTACTTTTTGTTTCATTCGCTAGAGCCGGTTTACCACTGTTTTAACATAGGTTTTATCTCTAGCATTTGCAAAAACTGCCCGGCACAAAGTAGGCTCTCAATAATATATATACATACTTTTTTTTTTTTTTTTAATTAAAAACAATTTTTAAGGGGGCCAGCAGGTGGCGTGGTGGTTAAAGAAAGGTACTGAACTCCCACATGACTGACCGTAGTTCAAGTCCTGGACCTGGCACTTACTTTCTCACGTTCCCTCTCTTTCTCTGTCTCTCTCTCTCTGAGCAAACTGGAAAATAATAATGACAAGTAAAGTTAAATAAAATAATTCTTACCAGAAAAAAACTTTTAAGAGAATTTTTGCTACAGGGCACATATACTTGCCAGAGAGACAGAGACAGAGACAGAGAGTGAAATATCACCTCCTCGGGGGATGGCCACGCGCAATCCCTTTTTAATTCTCCTCTTGGGATTCTGGGCGCATGTGGACACATGCCCAGTGTGAGTTTTAAGCCACTCGGTCCGGGACTTGAAGTGCAGTTGACTATGTGGGAGTCTACTGCTATAACCATTAGACTATCTGCTGGTCCCTAATTTCAAATTTAAAAAAAAAAAAATGCCAGAGGGCGCACGTGGTCTGGAGAGAGACAAAGAGAGGGAAAATGAAAAAGTACCCCCCCATGTGGATGGTCATGTCATTACTCATTCTCCCCTCTAGCTCCCTCCTTTCAGGATTTCGGGCATGCCTGAGCATGTGCTTCTCAAGCCTCCGAGTCTGAGACTGGATCCCTTCAGTTGGCCATTGGGATCCAACAAGCCACAGGCTGGCTCAGAAATATATTCTGATTGAAGCGAATGGAGCAACTCAGTGGAAGTGCTTTGTTCAATGATAGCAAGCGTTTATGGGGACACGCCAGGCACCTGGCCTGTACCAAGTGCCTTCTCCATGTCCTCTGAGTCAACAGGAAAACATTAGAGTATTGTTCTTCCACCCGTGGACTCTGGAATCATACTGTCTGGGTGCATATAAGGCCTTCGCCTCTCGCAATTAGAATCCTAAACAAGTTCCTTGGCCTCTCTGAGCCTCAGCTTTCTCAGCTATCAAATTGGGGGTACTTACAGTACCACCTTGTGGGTTATAGTGAAGGGTCTATGTGGCAACACACAGAAAATATCTATCACAGCGCCTGGCACAGAGAGGGCCCGTAGTAAACACTAGATACTACCATTAATATTCCCCACGGCAACCCTAAGAGTTACACCACCATACCTATTTTGCAGATGGTGAAGCTGGAGCTGACGATGGTTCGGTGAGTTATCGAGGGTCACACATGGAGAAGAGCTGACTTTGGGGACTCCAAGCCCATGCTGGCAATACTTTGGTGTCATATAAATATAAGGGGTCATTTTTACTTGTTTATAGGGTTCTTCTGCCTGCTCGGCTACATTTAGCAAACAATAGAGTTGGCTCAAGCCAGCCCCCTGAACTTCTCTGGGATCAGAGAGGGGAGGATTCTCAAGCTACCCCAGTCCTCACCACCCCATGAGTCTGCCATCGCCTTCCACACTGGTGTCTTTCTGTTCCCTGCCAACTTTTTTTTTTTTTTTTGAGAGATTTTTTGCTATAGGATGTGTACGCTCACCAGAAAGACAGAGATGGGGAGACAGAAAGTGAGAAATCACCCCCCAGGGGGACCGCCATGCCTCAATCTCTTCTCCTCCATTCTCTTGGGATCTTGGGCACACACGCACACGCACCTGGTGTGAGTTTAACCCACCGGGGACGCGACTCAAACCATGGTCAACTACATGGGAGCTCAGTGACAAAGCCATTACGCTAATTGCTGGTTCCTCCCTGCCCACTTTTGAGTTCAATCATTTCAGAACCAGCTCTTTGGTGTGTGTGTCAGGGAATCTGGCTTCTTCTCATGACTTTTTTTGTTTTTAAGAGAGATTTTTGCTATAGGGTGTGTGCACTCACTGCAGACAGAAAGAGAGAAATCAACCTTGGGGGCGTGGTGGTCACACCACAATACCTTCTTCTCCCTGCATTCTCCTCTCAAGGGATCTTGGGCACGCATGCACATGTGCCCGGAGTGAGTTTAAGCTGCAGGATCTGGGACTCGAACCGTGGTCAACTACGTGGGAGTCCAGTGACATTAAGCCATCAATAAGACAGGGTGAGAGGGCCAAGGTGTGTGCATATTGTCCACTAGGTCTCCCATCCATGCATGTACAGCAGGTGGGTCTGGACCTGTGTTGTAAATCGATCTGTCAGTGCCCTCATCTGTGCTCAGCTCTTACAGTTCAGAAGGCATTCCCTATTGGCCTTACAGGTTGAGCTCTTACTCAACACTCGCCTTGACAGCGTCTTCCAGAGAATGTGTGACTAGGTTTGAGCAATGAGGAGGCCCTTGGGAGGAAGCCTACCTGTGTTTGCTGGGATGCTGGGTCCTAACAGAGCTCTTGGCAGCTGTGGGTAGCGCTGCGATGCCTTCATGCTCGTAACATGCTCTATGCATGCATTTCTTTTCAGAGGGAAAGAATGCCAGTAGATGGTTAAAGACTACCCTTACTGTGGGTGAAGTCGTGTGGCCTGAAATCAATGATTCTTGGACATTTGCAGAATTTAAGAATCGGCTAGTGGAGGATGTTTGGTTGCTGCGAGCTACCTGCTGTTCTGCTCTGCTCCTAGGCCCAGCTCGGAGACTGCGGGTCCCCGGGGGCCCCCCCC